>NC_091995.1:95154587-95287087 GCF_044704955.1 Pristiophorus japonicus
TGAGAGGTGATCTCATTGAAACATTCAAAATTCTTACAGGGCTTGACAGGGTAAACAGAGAAACTTAGAAAATAGGTGCAGGAGTAGGCCATTCGGCCCTTCGAGCCTGCACTACCATTCAATAAGATCATGGCTGATCATTCCCTCAGTACCCCTTTCCTGCTTTCTCTCCGTACCCCTTGATCCACTTAGCCGTAAGGGCCACATCTAACTCCCTCTTGAATATTTCTAATGAACTGGCATCAACAATGTAAAGTCCTGTCCCCTCAGTACAGACTCACACGAGGCATGTAGTAAAGTCAAGGTCACTCTGGACCTGCACCTTTATTTCACAGCTCTGGAATGCTGCACTTGCCTGAGACCTGTCCTTATATACCTGTCTCTTGCAAGTGCACCCCTGGTGGTAAGGTATGCTGGTGGTTACAGGTCATATCTTATTACAGTCATGTATAGCATGTTAGGATACAGTTATATATAATAATGTAAGATACATGACAAACAGTTCTCTGCAGCAGGGAATCCCACAGGTTAACAACTCTCTGAGTGAAGAAGTTTCTCCTCATCTCGGTCCTAAATGGCCTACCACTTATCCTAAGACTGTGTCCCCTGTTTCTGGACTTCCCCAACATCAGGAACATTCTACCCGCATCTAACCTGTCCAGTCCTGTCAGATTTTACATGTTTCTATGAGATCTCCTCTCATCCTTCTAAACTCCAATGTATAATGGCCCAGTTGATCCAGTCTCTCCTCATATGTCAGTCCAGCCATCCCGGGAATCAGTCTGGTGAACCTTTGCTGCACTCCCTCAATACCAAGAACGTCCTTCCACAGATTAGGAGAACAAAACTGAACACAGTATTCCAGGTGAGGCCTCACCAAGGCCCTGTACAATTGCAGTAAGACCTTCCTGCTCCTATACTCAAATCCCCTAGCCATGAAGGCCAACATACCATTTACCTTCTTCACCGCCTGCTGTACCTATATGCCAACTTTCAATGACTGATGAACCATGACACCCAGGTTTCATTGCACCTCCCCTTTTCCTAATCTGCCACCATTCAGATAATATTCTGTCTTCGTGTTTTTGCCCCCAAAGTGGATAACCTCACATTTATCCACATTATACTGCATCTGCCATGCATTTGCCCACTCACCTAACCTGTCCAAGTCACCCTGCAGCCTCCTCGCGTCCCCCTCACAGCTCACACCGCCACCCAGTTTAGTGTCATCTGCAAACTTGGAGATAATACACTCAACTCCTTCATCCAAATCATTGATGTATCTTGTAAACAGCTGGGGTCCCAGCACTGAGCCCTGCGGCACTCCACTAGTCACTGCCTGCTATTTGAAAAGGACCCGTTTATTCCGACTCTCTGCTTCCTGTCTGCCAACCAGTTCTCTATCCACGTCAGTATATTACCCCCAATACCATGTGCTTTGATTTTGCACACCAATCTCTTGTGTGGGACCTTGTCAAAGCCTTTTGAAAGTCCAAAGACATCACATCTACTGGTTCTCCCTTGTCCACTCTACTAGTTACAGCCTCAAAAAATTCCAGAAGATTTGTCAAGCGTGATTTCCCCTTCATAAATCCATGCTGACTTGGACCGATCCTGTCACTGCTTTCCAAATGAGCTGCTATTTCATCCTTAATAATTGATTCCAACATTTTCCCCACTACTGATGTCAGGCTAACCGGTCTATAATTACCCGCTTTCTCTCTCCCTCCCATTTTAAAAAGTGGTGTTACATTAGCTACCCCCCAGTCCATAGGAACTGATCCAGAGTCGATAGACTGTTGGAAAATGATCACCAATGCATCCACTATTTCTAGGGCCACTTCCTTAAGTACTCTGGGATGCAACCTATCAGGCCCCGGGGATTTATCGGCCTTGGATTTAACACTATCCTTAATTTCCCTTGTTAGCCACGGTTGAGCCACCTTCCCCGTTTTATTTTTACTCCAGACAGGGATATACAATTGTTGAAGTTCATTCATGTGATCTTTAAAGGTTTACCATTGCCTAGATGCAGGGATGATGTTTCCCCCGGGCTGGGGAGTATAGAACCAGAGGTCACAGTCTCAGGATAAGAGGTCGGCCATTTAGGACTGAGATGAGGAAAGATTTCTTCACTCAGAGGTTGGTGAATCTTTGGAATTCTCTGCCCCAGTGAGAAGATAAGGAATAGGAGCAGGAGTCGGCCATTTAGCTCCTCGAGCCTGCTCCACCATTCAATAAGATCATGGCTGATATGATCCTGGCCTCAACTCTACTTCTCTGCCTGATCCCCATAACCCTTGGCTCCCTTATCATTCAAAAATCTGTCTATCTCTACCTTAAATATCCCATTAATTTGTCTAGTACTTTTTCTCTAGTGGTAGTGATTGTTTTAAGTTCCCCCCTCCCAAAAGCCCCTTTATTATCAATTATTGGGATGCTTTTAGTGTCTTCTAGTGAAAACCGATACAAAATATTTGTTCAAAGTCTCTGCCGTTTCCCATTATTAATTCTCCAGTCTCAGCCTCTAAGGGACCAACGTTTATTTTAGCTACTCTCTTCCTTTTTACATACCTGTGGAGGCTCAATCATTGAGTATATGCAAGACAGAGGTTGATAATTTTGGGGGGATTAAGGGATATGGGGATAGTGCAGGAGAGTGGAGTTAGTCGCAGATCAGCTGCGATCTCATTGAAAGGCGGGGCGGACTCAAGGGGCCAAATGGCCTCCTCCTGCTCCTGTGTTGCAATGTTTGTTATCCTCGGCCCAGGAGCAGCGTATACCCTTCGGCAGTGCGGGGGTTAAATCCGTCAATGCAGTGCTTAACTGGTTCTAAAAATAACCGGGATGGCATTCAAAATAAAGAGTCCTGGTTTCTTTTTGGGTGGGATGTCGAACTCTGAGCCTCAGCAGTGAGACCAAAGGGAAGTATTATCATTTTATTAGCGCTGGGTTACCATGGCAACCTCTGCATCCGCATCACTGATCTGTTGCTTGTACTAAAGGGAAGTTGCCTTCAGAACTCGCATGAGATTATCTGCGCGGAATTACCTCCAACCTGGGTGAGCAAGGATAAGCCGTTTGTGAGTTCCAGCACTTTCCACTGGGTATCGTGGACATTCTGGACCATTTGCGAGCATGGGGACAGAGCAGAGCCAACGAGGGAACAGTTCCCGAGATCCTCAGACCCCCTGGTCTGCGCTGACATAGCCGATTCCGCCTGTTGAGACTGTACCAACAGGCAGCCTCGAGTAGGCTGCAGGATGAGCTGGGCAGTGAACTCTCCAGCAGGATTTTGTGTTATTATCTGTCAGTCGTTGCTCAGTGGACAGCTCTCCCCTCTCTCTCGCTTGCCTCTGAGTCAGAAGGTCATGGGTTCGAGTCCCACTCCAGGGATTTGAGCACAAAAATCTAGGCTGACACTCCCAGTGCAGTACTGAGGGAGTGCCGCACTGTTGGAGGGAAAGTACTGAGGCAGTGCCGCACTGTCGGAGGGGCAGTACTGAGGGAGTGCCGCACTGTCGGAGGGGCTGTACTGAGGGAGTGCCGCACTGTCGGAGGGGCAGTACTGAGGGAGCGCTGCACTGTCGGAGGGGCAGTACTGAGGGAGTGCCACACTGTCGGAGGGGCAGTACTGAGGGAGTGCCACACTGTCGGAGGGGCAGTACTGAGGGAGCGCCGCACTGTTGGAGGGAAAGTACTGAGGCAGTGCCGCACTGTCGGAGGGGCAGTACTGAGGGAGTGCCGCACTGTCGGAGGGGCAGTACTGAGGGAGTGCCGCACTGTCGGAGGGGCAGTACTGAGGGAGCGCCGCACTGTCGGAGGGGCAGTACTGAGGGAGTGCCGCACTGTCGGAGGGGCAGTACTGAGGGAGCGCCGCACTGTCGGAGGAGCAGTTCTGAGGGAACGCCGCACTGTCGGAGGGGCAGTACTGAGGGGGCGCCGCACTGTCGGAGGGGCAGTGCTGATGGAGTGCCGCACTGTCGGAGGTGACGTCTTTCGGATGAGACCTTAAACCGAGGCCCCGTCTGCTCTCTCAGGTGGATGTAAAAACATCCTGCGGACACTATTTTGAGGAAGAGCAGAGGAGTTATCCCTGGTGTCCTGGCCAATGTTTATCCCTCAACCAACATCACTAAAAAAAACATTATCTGGTCATTTATCACATCGCTGTGTGTGGGAGCTTGCTGTGCTCAAATTGGCTGCCGCTTTTCCCACATTACAACAGTGACTACACTCCAAAAAGTGCTTCATTGGCTGTAAAGTGCTTTGGGACATCCTGAAGTGGTGAAAGGCGCTATATAAATGCAAGTCTTTCCTACCTTGAAATGTGATGGCTCTTGTTGTATCAGCAAATACGGCAGCCAATCAGCACACAGGTAGCAATGACATAAAGAAACACACAAGGCAAAACATTGCGGATGCTGGAAATCTGAAATATAAATGGAACATGCTGCAAACACTCTCGCTGCGGGGCGAATGTTGGTCAGGACATGACGAGAACTCCTCACTTGGTTTCACATCCCATTCAAAGCACAACACCTCCAAAAATGCGCTCCCCCCTCGGTACCCAGTACAGAAAGCTAACATGCAGGTACAGCAAGCAATGAGGAAGGCAAATGGCCTATTGGCCTTTATTGCAAGGGGGGTTGGAGTATAAGAGTAAGGAAGTCATGCTACAATTGTACAGGGCCTTGGTGAGACCACACCTGGAGTACTGTGCATAATTTTGGTCTCCGTATCTAAGGAAGGATATACTTACCTTGGAGACGGTACACTAGACTGATTCCTGGGATGAGAGAGCTGTCTTGTGATGAGCGATTGTGTAGAATGGGCTCATACTCTCCGGAGTTTAGAAGAATGAGAGGTGATCTGACTGAAACATGGGGGCTTGACAGGGTAAATGCTGAGAGGATGTTTCCCCTGGGTTGGGGAGTCTAGAACCAGGGGTCACAGTCTCAGGATAAGGGGTCGGCCATTTAGGACTGAGATGGGGAGGAATTTCTTCACTCAGAGGGTGGTGAATCTTTGGAATTCTCTGCCCCAGAGGGATGTGGAGGCTCAGTCTCTGAATATATTCAAGGTTGAGATCGATAGATTTTTGGAGTCTGGGGAATCGAGGGATCGGGCGGGAAAGTGGAGTTGAGGTCGAAGATCAGCCGTGATCTCATCGAAAGGCGGAGCAGGCTCGAGGGACCGAATGGTCGACTCCTGCTCCTTATTTTCTTCTTGGGGCTTGGCTTACGTGCTCAAGGTCATTGGGTTGTTAGTTTAAGATTACTCAATGAGGTGGCAATCACTGATAACGTTTAAGAACATGAGAAGGACAGTCTTTTGCCCTCACGTCCCATAATCAAACTGCTCAAATAAAATATTTAAAAAATATATATACATATTTCTATGATCTTTCTCCCAGGAGTGTTGCTGCCAGTAGTGTCCAGGAGGATAATCTTTAATTCCTGGAGACGCCAGGCCAATCCAGAGGGTTGGAGATTAATGTTTCTGTTAAGCTGTGCGGCTGAGCTGTGGTCTGGAGGTCCCGGGCAGAGGGCTTCAGGGCATGTGCGGAAATCTGAAGGGGCTGTGCGCACTCACAAAAAAAGAATTAGCGGGAACGTTGTTGGCAACCAGAGGATGCTGAGGAGAGGTGAAGACTGGCTGGGTTTTAGAAGACTGGGGTTGTCGGAGGAAGACTAAGGCAAGCGAGGAATTCTGAACCACTCGATGTGCAGTTCCAAACCTTTCTGATTTTGAAGAAAATTTTAGAGTTCCAAACCTTTTAATCTCCAGCAAAGTGGCTGAAAGGAGTTGGATCCTTTTTGAGATCCAAGTGAATCGTAGTACAGGTTATCTCATCTCGCAGGCAGCCCGCAGGGCTTGCAGTCTGATATTAAACGTTATCAGTGATTGCCACCTAATTGAGTAATCTTAAACCAACCACCTAAGAGATCAGAGCACGGCAGTTTGGCACAGACCAGATTGTTTGTTTGGTCAATGGTGTCAGATTGAAATCAACATGCCAGGATTCATGATGAAATTAGAATCAAATTAGCAATCGAGGCGAGGGCACCGAGCAAGATATAACACCGTGCCTCCCAGGAACCGAACAAGCTCAACCCAAGTTTTCCTGACAGCCTTTCGACTTAGTGCTCTCAGCCGTGGCTCAGTGGGCAGCACTCTCGCCTCTGAGTCTGACGGTTGTGGGTTCAAGTCCCACTCCAGGGACTTGAGCACAAAAAAATCTAGGCTGACACTCCCAGTGCAGTGCAGAGGGAGCGCCGCACTGTCGGAGAGGCAGTACTGAGGGAGTGCCGCACTGTCGGAGGGGCAGTACTGAGGGAATGCCGCACTGTCGGAGGGGCAGTACTGAGGGAGTGCCGCACTGTCGGAGGGGCAGTACTGAGGGAGCGCCGCACTGTCGGAGGGGCAGTACTGAGGGAGTGCCGCACTGTCGGAGGGGCAGTACTGAGGGAGTGCCGCACTGTCGGAGGGGCAGTACTGAGGGAGTGCTGCACTGTCGGAGGGGCAGTACTGAGGGAGCGCCGCACTGTCGGAGGGGCAGTACTGAGGGAGCGCCGCACTGTCGGAGGGGCAGTACTGAGGGAGCGCCGCACTGTCGGAGGGGCAGTGCTGAGGGAGCGCCGCACTGTCGGAGGGGCAGTACTGAGGGTGCGCCGCACTGTCGGAGGGGCAGTACTGAGGGAGCGCCGCACTGTCGGAAGGGCAGTACTGAGGGAGTGCCGCACTGTCGGAGGGGCAGTACTGAGGGAGTGCCGCACTGTCGGAGGGGCAGTACTGAGGGAGCGCCGCACTGTCGGAGGGGCAGTACTGAGGGAGCGCCGCACTGTCGGAGGGGCAGTGCTGAGGGAGCGCCGCACTGTCGGAGGGGCAGTACTGAGGGTGCGCCGCACTGTCGGAGGGGCAGTACTGAGGGAGCGCCGCACTGTCGGAGGGGCAGTACTGAGGGAGTGCCGCACTGTCGGAGGGGCAGTACTGAGGGAGTGCCGCACTGTCGGAGGGGCAGTACTGAGGGAGTGCTGCACTGTCGGAGGGGCAGTACTGAGGGAGCGCCGCACTGTCGGAGGGGCAGTACTGAGGGAGCGCCGCACTGTCGGAGGGGCAGTGCTGAGGGAGCGCCGCACTGTCGGAGGGGCAGTGCTGAGGGAGCGCCGCACTGTCGGAGGGGCAGTACTGAGGGTGCGCCGCACTGTCGGAGGGGCAGTACTGAGGGAGCGCCGCACTGTCGGAGGGGCAGTACTGAGGGAGCGCCACACTGTCGGAGGGGCAGTACTGAGGGAGTGCCACAGTGTCGGAGAGGCAGTACTGAGGGAAGACAGTACTGAGGGAGCGCTGCCCTATCAGAGGTGCCGTCTTTCGGATGAGCCGTTAAACCGAGGCCCCATCTGCCCTCAGGTGGATGTAAAAGATCCCATGGCACTATTTTGAAGAAGAGCAGGGGAGTTCTCCCCGGTGTCCTGGGGCCAATATTTATCCCTCAATCAATATCACTAAAACAGATTATCTGGGTCATTATCACATTGCTGTGTGTGGGAGCTTGCTGTGCGCAAATTGGCTGCCGCGTTTCCCACATTACAACAGTGACTACACTCCAAAAGTACTTCAATGGCCGTGAGATGTCCGGTGGATGTGAAAGGCGCTATAGAAATGGAAGTCTGTCTTTCTTTCATTCACATTGAATCCCAGTGCAGAACTGGTGCCGCACTGCTGGGCCTTGGCTGTTGCTCAATATCACTAAAAGTTGCGACACAGGTTAGCAAGGCTATAAAAAAAAGCAAACCAAGCACTCGGGTTTATTTCTAAATGTATAGAATTGAAAAGTCGGGAAGTTATGCTACACCTGTATTGAACCTCGGTTCGACCACACGGAGCACTGCGTACAGTTCTGGTCGCCATATTATAAATAGGATATCGAGAGAGTGCAGAGAAGATTTACATCATCATCAAAGGTTGTCCCTTGGAATCGAGGAAGACTTGTTTCCGTTCTCAGAATGGGTTCCTAGGTGGCTGAACAGTCCAATACGAGAACCACAGTCCCTGTCACAGGTGGGACAGACAGTGGTTGAGGGAAGGGGAGGGTGGGACTGGTTTGCCGCACGCTCCTTCCGCTGCCTGCGCTTGGTTTCTGCACGCTCTCGGCGACGAGACTCGAGGTGCTCAGCGCCCTCCCGGATGCACTTCCTCCACTTAGGGCGGTCTTTGGCCAGGGACTCCCAGGTGTCGGTGGGGATGTTGCACTTTATCAGGGAGGCTTTGAGGGTGTCCTCGTAACGTTTCCTCTGGCCACCTTTGGCTCATTTGCATGAAGGAGTTCCGAGTAGAGCGCTTGCTTTGGGAGTCTCGTGTCTGGCACACGGACAATGTGACCTGCCCAGCTGATCAAGTGTGGTCAGTGCTTCGATGCTGGGGATGTTGGCCTGGTCGAGGACGCTAACGTTGGTGCGTCTGTCCTCCCAGGGGATTTGTAGGAACTTGCGGAGACATCGTTGGTGGTATTTCTCCAGCGACTTGAGGTGTCTACTGTACATGGTCCATGTCTCTGAGCCATACAGGAGGGCGGGTATTACTACAGCCCTGTAGACCATGAGCTTGGTGACAGTTTTGAGGGCCTGGTCTTCAAACACTCTTTCCTCAGGCGGTCAAAGGCTGCACTGGCGCACTGGAGGTGGTGCTGGATCTCGTTGTTAGTGCCTCCTCTTGTTCATAGGAGGCTCCCGGGATAAAGGAAATGGTCCACGTTGTCCCGGGCTGCCACCGTGGATCTTGATGTTTGGGGGCAGTGCTGTGTGGCGAGGACAGGTTGGTGGAGAACCTTTGTCTTACAGATGTTTAGCGTAAGGTCCATGCTTTCGTACGCCTCAGTGAATACATCGACGATGTCCTGGAGTTCAGCCTGTGTGTGTGCACAGACGCAGGCATCGTCCGCGTACTGTAGCTCGACGACAGAGGTTGGGGTGGTCTTGGACCTGGCCTGGAGACAGCGAAGGTTGAAAAGCTTCCCGCTGGTTCTGTAGTTTAGTTCCACTCCAGCGGGGAGCTTGTTGACTGTGAGGTGGAGCATGGTAGCGAGGGAGATTGAGAAGAGGGTTTGGGGTGATGACGCAGCCCTGTTTGACCTCAGTCTGGACGTGCAGGCGGAGGATGGTGACGTACGTTTGGTGGCATCCGAAACGAAGGAGGACGCTCCAATAGACCCTCGTGGTTAACAGTGTCAAAGGCCTTTGTAAGATCGAAGAAGGCCGTGTGTAAGGGCTGGCGCCGCTCCCTGCATTTTTCCTGCAGCTGTCGTGCTGCAAAGATCATGTCCGTTGTGCCCCGTAGGGGAGAAATCCACACTGTGATTCCGGGAGGAGCTCCTCGGCCACAGAGAGAAGACGGTTGAGGAGGACTCTGGCCATGACTTTCCCAGTGGCTGATAGCAGGGAGAGTCCTCTGTAGTTGCCGCAGTCGGACTTGTCCCCATTATTAAAGGTGGTCACAATCACTGCATCTCTGAGATCTCCCAGCATGCTCTCCTCCCTCCAGATGAGAGAGATGAGGTCATGTATCCGCGCCAACAGTGCCTCTCCGCCATACTTCATTCTACAAGGATGATACCAGAAATGCGAGGGTACACATATCGAGAAAGGATGAACAGGCTGGGTCTCTTTTCTCTTGAGGGGTGACCTAATAGAGGCCTTTAAAATGATGGAAGGTTTTGATAGAGTGGATACAGAGAGAGTGTTTCCACTTGTGGGGAAGAGTATAACTAGAGGCCATCAATATAAGATAGTCACCGAGAAATCCAATGGGGAATTCAGGAGAAACTTCTTTACCCAGAGAGTGGTGAGAATGTGGAACTCACTGCCACAGGGAGGGGTTGAGGCGAATAGTATCGATGTATTTAAGGGGAGGCTGGACAAGGATATGAGGGAGAAGGGAATAGAAGGTTATGCTGATAGATTTAGATGAGGAAAGACGGGAGGAGGCTCGAGTGGAGCATAAACGCCGGCACGGACTGGTTGGGCCGAATGGCCTGTTTCTGTGCCGTATATCCCGTGTAATCCGATATAATCCTGTGTAATGTATGTGATCCCACATCTACCTCTCTCACAGAGCTGATTGTCCTTAATGATGATTGCTTTTATATTTATCTTGCGCATCAGTAGAATGGTAACATTGCTCTTACTCTGTCCTGATTAATCATATTAATTGTAATGGCAGTGTGTGATTCCATTAATCTAGACGTTTTCAAGAGAAGGCAGCCATTTACTCTCTACGCAGAGAGAAGAGGCCCTCATTGCTGTTGTCAACTTGTTCTAACCAGTTCTCTCGGAGATTTATCACGACATGTGCGTTTTATGAAAATCATGTCTGGGCAAAGGAGGAATCACAGGATTGTCTGAGGGATTTTGTGTCTATAAAAATAAAGACTTGCATTTATATAGCGCCTTTCGCCACCACCAGACATCTCAAAGCGCTTTACAGTCAATGAAGTACTTTTGGAGTGTAGTCACTGTTGTAATGTGGGAAACGGGGCATCCAACTTGCGCACAGCAAGCTCCCACACACAGCAATGTGACAATGACCGAATAATCTGTTTTAGTGATGTTGATTGAGGGATAAATATTGGCCCCAGGACACCGGGGAGAACTCCCCTGCTCTTCTTCGAAATAACGCCATGGCATCTTTTACATCCAGCTGAGAGGGCAGATGGGGCCTCAGTTTAACGGCTCATCCGAAAGACGGCACCTCTGACAGGGCAGCGCTCCCTCAGTACTGTCTTCCCTCAGTACTGCTTCTCCGACACTGTGGCATTCCCTCAGTACTGCCCCTCCGACAGTGTGGCGCTCCCTCAGCACTGCACTGGAGTTTCGGCCTAGATTTTTGTGCCCAAGTCCCTGGAGTGGGACTTGAACCCACAACCTTCTGACTCAGAGGCGAGAGTGCTGCCCACTGAGCCACGGCTGACACGTAAACCAAGCTATGTAACCGCAGCTGACTGACAGAAGCCGAACATGTCCAAACCTATAACCCACCCCCAGTCTTGCGCAGCCCACAGACCTTGGTAACTCATTGGTGTTCTGGTTTCTTACTTGAACTTTGAACTTTGTGAGCCTGGAGGTTTGGAGCCTGTTCTTTCATTTTAATTCATCCAAGGGGCTTGCTAGCCCGGCATTTATTGCCCATCCCTAATTGCCCCTTGAGAAGGTGGTGGTGAGCCGCCTTCTTGAACCGCTGCAGTCCGTGTGGTGAAGGTGCTCCCACAGTGCTGTTAGGGAGGGAGTTCCAGGATTGTGACCCAGCGACGATGAAGGAACGGCCGATATATTTCCCAGTCAGGATGGTGTGTGACTGGGAGGGGAACGTGGAGGTGGTGGTGTTCCCGTGCGCCTGCTGCCCTTGTCCTTCTAGGGGGTAGAGGTCGCTACCGAAGAAGCCTTGGCGAGTTGCTGCAGTGCATCTTGTAGACGGTGCACACTGCAGCCAGGGGGCGCCGGTGGTGGAGGGAGTGAGTGTTGAAGGTGGTGGGTAGCGAGTCGATCAAGCGGGCTGCTTTGTCCTGGACGGTGTCCAGCTTCTTTCCCAGCCCTGCTCCCTCCACCTTCACACCCCCCAGCTTTATGGACATGTGGAAAATGAGGGACAGGGAAAGACCATCTGGTGCACCAAGCCTGTCCCATAAATGTTGTTGCTCATTTCTTTCAAGCAAGGAGGAGGACTGAGAGAGGAAGACTTGTAGGTGAGCCAGTCATAGAGATACCATTGTATGAATTAATGAACGGGTTTCAGGTCTTTACCTCTGAGTAACCAGGCAACATTGATGCCTGTTCATTAATTGCTCTGTAATTTCTCCTCTCTCTATTGGCGTGCTTGATTGGTGCCATCAGACTGCCGTGGTTAATGTAACATTATTAGTCCCTGCTTTGCATTCAGGAAGTGCAAGATGGCCAACTATGACGCAGGCACTGTAGACAAAAACAGCACCAAATCGTTTATTAATAGTCTTTAATACCGAACCTGTTTGCTGTGGATTTGAATAGTTCAGCCCTTTTGCCTCCTCATGGTTGCTGTGGGCCATTGACAGCACATTTCCCCCTCTCCCCCCCCCGCGCCATCTTTCAGATTTGCCCCTTTACCCTCCCTACTCCCCGTTACCTTTACTTTGATGCCACAGTCATGACCAGGAGGATTAACCTTATCCTCGTCATCTTCTGAACAGCCAACAGTCGTGATTAACCCCTTTGCTACCATTCTCCATTTGTAATACATCAGAAGGAAGAGAGAAAGACTTGCATTTCTATAGCGCCTTTCACAACCTCAGGCATCCCAAAGCGCTTTAGAGCATAAGGACATAAGAAATAGGAGCTGGAGGAGGCCATTCGGCCCCTCGAGCCTGCTCCGCCATTCAACGGCTGATCTTCTACCTCAACTCCACCTTCCCCATATCCCTTCATTCCCAAACATTTATAGACCTCGGCCTTGAATATACTCAACAACTGAGCTTCCACAGCCCTCTGGGGCAGAGAATTCCAGAGATTCACCACCCTCCGAGTGAAGAAATTCTTCCTCATCTCAGTCCTAAATGGCCGACCCCTTATCCTGAGATTGTGTGACAATTGTGTGATTGTTCGAGACTCCCCAGCCTGGGGGAAACAACCTCCCTGCATCTACCCTGTCAATCCTCTTAAGAATTTACAGCCAATGAAGGACTTTTGGCGTGTAGTCACTGTTGTAATGTAGGAAACGTTACAGCCAATTTGCGCACAGCAAGCTCCCACAACAGCAATGTGATAATGACCAGATAATCTGTTTCTTAGTGATGTTGATTGAGGGATAAATTGAGAGAATTCCCTTGTTCTTTTTCGCCTTGGGATCTTTTGCATCCACCTGAGAGAGCAGACGGGGCCTCGGTTTAAAATCTCATCCAAAGACAGCCCCTCCGACAGTGCGGCGCTCCCTCAGTACTGCCCCTCCGACAGTGCGGCGCTCCCTCAGTACTGCCCCTCCGACAGTGCGGCACTCCCTCAGTACTGCCCCTCCGACAGTGCGGCGCTCCCTCAGTACTGCCCCTCCGACAGTGCGGCGCTCCCTCAGTACTGCCCCTCCGACAGCTCCCTCTAGTCGAGCACCATGGAGTGTATTCCTATACATCGAGTTCAGTTCTTAGTCCTCCTCCGCTTTAAAATTAGTCAGTGGACAGCTTATTCCCGGCATGAAATATTAACCCTTTCGCTGTCTGCTTTGCGGTTATTTGGCTGACAAGCCCAACCTCCAGAGCACTTAGAGCACGATGACCGAAAACACCGAATGCATCGAAAATACAAAATATGAAAGGGTTAGATAAAATAAACCCGCAATATTTACATCTACGTGCGTCAGGCCAGTGGGACAAGGAAGCATTAGTGAATTAGTACATTTAAAAGGGACCTTAAGAAGACTGAGTGAAAAATCTTTGAATAATCTGTGGGGAATGATATTAGGAGATTTCGAAGTGCACTTGATTGGTGGAGATGTGTACTGGACAGAGGAGTTTGATTGGTTGAATGCATTTTTCTCTTGACTCTTTATGTACATCTGTGAGAGGAGTTTTAATTAATTTCAGGATGTGGGCGTCGCTGGCCAGGCCGGCATTTATTGCCCATCCCTAATTGCCCCTTGAGAAGGTGGTGGTGAGCCGCCTTCTTGAACCGCTGCAGTCCGTGTGGTGAAGGTGCTCCCACAGTGCTGTTAGGGAGGGAGTTCCAGGATTGTGACCCAGCGACGGTGAAGGAACGGCCGATATATTTCCCAGTCAGGATGGTGTGTGACTGGGAGGGGAACGTGGAGGTGCCCTTGTCCTTCTAGGTGGTAGAGGTCGCGGGTTTGGGAGGTGCTGCCGAAGAAGCCTTGGCGAGTTGCTGCAGTGCATCTTGTAGATGGTGCACACTGCAGCCACGGTGCGCCGGTGGTGGAGGGAGTGAGTGTTGAAGGTGGTGGGTAGCGTGTCGATCAAGCGGGCTGCTTTGTCCTGGATGGTGTCGAGCTTCTTGAGTGTTGTTGGAGCTGCAACTCATCCAGGCAAGTGGAGAGTGTTCCATCACACTCCTGGCTTGTGCCTTGTAGATGGTGGGAAGGCTTTGGGGAGTCAGGGGGTGAGACACTAGTTGTACGGAATCTCAAAAAAGGTCTTTTTGTGTAAGAAAGATGACATTTCTTAAATATATTCCTGTTTTGGTATAATTAGTTGCTTGATTGACAGAATTGTGCAGGAGATACATGGGAAGCCTCTGCTTTAATTACAGGTTGTAACTGTGGAGTAACTGAAGAACTGTTTGTTCCAGAATCATTCAAAATACACCAATGAGCCCACCATAATGTGTGTAGAATTCACCAATAAACGTTGTCAACACACGCCAGTGAACTCACCAAACAACACTGGAAATACCACCAGTTGTGGCATCAAACAAACCAAAGTTTGAGGAGGTTACAGAGATAACAACAACTTGTATTTATATAGCGCCTTTAACATAGTGAGACGTCCCAAGGCGCTTCACAGGAGGGGCGAGAGATTGTAGAGGGACGTGATCGGGGTACAGGTGAGGCGCGAGCTCGGGGCCCAGGAGAGGCGAGGGCCCAGGGGCAGCACGGGCCCAGCCCACACTGCGATATGTGAGCGCACTAGGTCCGTGCAGCAGAGCTGGTCTCCAGTCATCCTGGTTAACCCTTGCCCCTGGACCAAGACCGAGCTCTGTCAAGGCCCGTGTGGTGGCTGGTGTGCAACGGTCACCCCATGTTAAAAAAATCCACCCACAGGCATCTTCCACCCTTCAGGATGTAGTTCGGGATCTGGAATATTAGATCCTTCATTGAAACACCTGTGAACTCATCCCTTTTTCGGCGTGGAAGCAAGTCATCCTCGATACGAGGGACCGCCTATGATGATGATGAGATTTTAAAAATTTGACACCAAGTAGAAATTAGCGCAGGTGACCAGAAGCTTGGTCAAAGAGGTGGGTTTTAAGCAGCGTCTTGAAGGAGGAGAGAGAGTTGGAGAGGTTTAGGGAGGGAGTTCCAGAGCTTGGGGTCAGGCAACAGAAGGCACGGCCACCGATGGTGGAGCGATTATAATCAGGGATGGTCAGAAGGGCAGAATTAGAGGAGCGCAGAGATCTCGGGGGGTTGTGGGTCTGGGGGAGATTACAGAGATAGGCCATGAAGGTATTTAAACACAAGGATGATGCACTGTACTTGCTTCATGGGTCCTTTGCTTAAGAATCCATAGCAACACATTGCTATTAAGAACAAGTTGGTTTATTAGCAAAAGGTTTAACAATCACATTACACATTAACCGGTTCATCCACCAGGCTCACAACCACCTGCCCCATCGTGGATCCCCCGAACCCAACTGGCCGGGGTTTTATTGAGTCTTGTGAAAATCACGTGACTGGCTAAGCCACTCCCAACTCAACAGCTCCACAAACCTGTGAGCATGCTCACTGGTGCATACATTTACAGATGAGAATTTTCAAATTTGAGGCAGGCAGGGGCAAGATGGGGGGACTGGGAGCCAGGGTAATGTCAGAGAGGCCAAGTGGGGTGGGGATTGTTGCAGGATCGGACCCAGGCAGCGACGATTTGCATGAGCTAAAGTTTACGGGGACCATTGGAGGTGGCCGGCGAATGGATGAGGGCTTCATAAAAACATAGAAACATAGAAAATAGGTACAGGAGTAGGCCATTCAGCCCTTCTAGCCTGCACCGCCATTCAATGAGTTCATGGCTGAACATGCAACTTCAGTACCCCATTCCTGCTTTCTCGCCATACCCCTTGATTCCCCTAGTAGTAAGGACTTCATCTAACTCCTTTTTGAATATATTTAGTGACTTGGCCTCAACAACTTTCTGTGGTAGAGAATTCCACAGGTTCACCACTCTCTGGGTGAAGAAGTTTCTCCTCATCTCGGTCCTAAATGGCTTACCCCTTATCCTTAGACTGTGACCCCTGGTTCTGGACTTCCCCAACATTGGGAACATTCTTCCTGCATCTAACCTGTCTAAACCCGTCAGAATTTTAAACGTTTCTATGAGGTCCCCTCTCATTCTTCTGAACTCCAGTGAATACAAGCCCAGTTGATCCAGTCTTTCTTGATAGGTCAGGCCCACCATCCCGGGAATCAGTCTGGTGAATCTTCGCTGCACTCCCTCAATAGCAAGAATGTCCTTCCTCAAGTTAGGAGACCAAAACTGTACACAATACTCCAGGTGTGGCCTCACCAAGGCCCTGTACAACTGTAGCAACACCTCCCTGCCCCTGTACTCAAATCCCCTCGCTATGAAGGCCAACATGCCATTTGCTTTCTTAACCGCCTGCTGTACCTGCATGCCAACCTTCAATGACTGATGAGCTGAGGCAGGGGCGGAGAGGGGGCGAGGTTACAGAGGTGGCGATAGGCGGTGGGGAGGATATGATGTCGGCAGCTCAGGGCCCTGTGATATCAGATATCTAACGGCACAATCTCTCCATTTACACGGGCCATACTAGATTTTAAAGTGAAGCCACAAGCTGCCCTGATTGAAGAATGTGCACGGCAAGAGAGCGGAGTTTGGCTGTTTGAATACCAAACCACTGAAATTAAATATAGATAGATAAATTAGCCGCCCCTCCAGAATCACCCTGGGGTTTCCAGGAATTAAATACTTATCGCAACCTTGGCGTCATATTTGATGCTGAAATGAACTTCCGACTATATCTCCGTAGCGTAACTAAATCAACAACTTGTATTTATATAGCGGATTTAACGTCGGAAAACGTCCCAAGTTGCTTCACAGGCAGTGTTTTAAGACAAAACAAACAAATTTGACACCAAACCACACAAGAAGAAATTACGGCAGATGACCAAAAGTTTGGTCAAAGAGGTAGATCTTAAGTAGCGTCTTGAAGGAGAAAAGAGAGGTTGAGAGGCGGAGAGGTTTAGGGAGGGAGTTCCAGAGCTTGGGCCCCCGGCAGCTGAAGGCACGGCCACCGATGGTTAAGCGATTATAATCAGGGATACTCAAGGCAGGAGATCAGTTATAATCAGCGAAACCGCCTATTTCCAGCTCTGTAACATCGCCCGTCGCCACTCCTGCCTCAGCTCATCCGCTGTTGAAACCCTCATCCGTGCCTTTGTTACCGCCAGACTTGACAATTCCTGGCTGGCCTCCCACATTCTACCCTACGTAAACTAGAGGTAATCCAAAACTCGACAGTCGTTGTCCTAACTCGCACCATGTCCCGCTCACCCATCACCTCCTGTGCTCGCTGACCCGTGTCCTAACTCGCACCGAGTCCCGCTCACCCATCACCCCCTGTGCTCGCTGACCCGTGTCCTAACTCGCACCAAGTCCTGCTCACCCATCACCCCCTGTGTTCACTGCCCCGTGTCCTAACTCGCACCGAGTCCCGCTCACCCATCACCTCCTGTGCTCGCTGACCCGTGTCCTAACTCGCACCGAGTCCCGCTCACCCATCACCCCCTGTGCTCGCTGACCCGTGTCCTAACTCGCACCGAGTCCCGCTCACCCATCACCCCCTGTGCTCGCTGACCCACATTGGCTCCTGGTTAAGCAACATCTCGATTTCAAATTTCTCATCTGTTATGTATGAATGAAGAGTCTGACTGGATACTGTGAACGCAAAGTAAAGTGCGACCTTAGTCTTTTATTGCAGGTCTCCAGAGTGCCTCTCCAGCCTGTGAGGCCTCCTTAAGTACCTGTGCTCCCAAGGGATTGTGGGATCCCTTTGGACTCCAGGAGATGAGCCCTCTGGTACAAGGTAAATACAGGTTTACATATATAACATCATCCTTGTTTACAAATCCCTCCGTGGCCCTTGCCCCTCCCTATCTCTGTAAGCCCCAAAACCTTGTGTGGTTCAATTATCAAATTTTATTTGGTAACAACTCCTTGGGAACGTTTTACTTCTTTAAAGGCACTATATAAATGCAAGTTGTTTTTGTAATCCATTTTCGGTGCTGTTTGATCTTGGGATCGACCAATTGAAATGACCTGATCAAGTACCCAGCACGTGTGGCTAAGGCTCACAACGTTCTATTTTTAATAGGAAGGTGTTTGAGGGAGGAGAGAGGGAGAACAGGTTTTATTTTTATTCAGTCGTGGGATGTGGCCATCGCTAATAAGGCCAGCATTTATTGCCCATCCCGAATAGTCCTCGAGAAGCTGGTGGTGAGCTGCCATTTCAGTTAAGAGTGAACCACATTGCCGTGGGTCTGGAGTCACACAGTGGCCAGACCGGCTAAGGGCGGCAGATTTTCCCCCCCTAAAGGGACATTAGTGAACCGGATGGGTTTTTAACGACAATCCGGTAGTTTCATGGGACTCAAAATTGGCCAGGAGTTGCTCCATTTTATTTTGGAGCAACTTGAGTTTTCTGGAGTATCTTAAAAATCCCCATTTTGCACGTTCAATTTGCGTCGTGTCTGGCATGCGGACAATGTGGCCCGCCCAGCGGAGCTGATCGAGTGTGGTCAGTGCTTCGATGCTGGGGATGTTGGCTCGGTCAACGATGCTAATGTTGGTGCGTCTGTCCTCCCGGGGGAGCCATATTGCCATGTTGCTCAGAGCGCATGTCCTGCTCATTTGTTAGACCCAATGATTGGGATCAGATAGCAATTACTCCACAGTTTTGAACATTCTGATAATGACTACATAAGCTGCTGGTTCAGGAACATGGAGTCCGTGAGACATAATTTAAAAATCGCTCAATGGCATGCCGGCTGGTTTAGATACACATCCGTGCAGATAATTGTGAATGTGGATCATCAAGGTTTCACCGTGCTGTCGATTTGAGGAGCTGGGATTCTCATGGCATTTTCCGCAGTACAGCTACGGAGCACACGATGGATTATTTCAAAGAAAAGAAGAGCTGGTGTTAGTATTGTGCCTCAGGACATCCTCAAGCAGTTCACAGCTTTGCAATGAATTGCAGTGCAGTCACTGCTCGGTAGGCAGTAAATCTGTTTTGGGCGATGTTGATTGAGGGATAAATATTGGCCAGGGCACCGGGGATAACTCCCCTGCTCTTCCTCAAAATAGTGCCATGGGATCTTTTACATCCACCTGAGAGAGCAGACAGGGCCTCGGTTTAACGTCTCATCCGAAAGACGGTGTCAGCTGTGGCTCAGTGGGCAGCACACTCACCTCTGAGTCAGAAGGTTGTGGGTTCAAGTCCCACTCCAGGGACTTGAGCACAAACATCCAGGCTGACACTCCCAGTGCAGTGCTGAGGGAGCGCCGCACTGTCGGAGGGGCAGCACTGAGGGAGTGCCGCACTGTCGGAGGGGGCAGTGCTGAGGGAGCGCCGTACTGTCGGAGGGACAGTGCTGAGGGAGTGCCGCACTGTCGGAGGGGTAGTACTGAGGGAGCGCCACACTGTCGGAGGGGCAGTACTGAGGGAGTACCGCACTGTCAGAGGTGCCGTCTTTCAATGAAACGTTACACCGAGGCCTCGTCTGCTCTCTCAGGTGGATGTAAAAGATCCCACGCCACTATTTTGAAGAAGAGCAGGGGAGTTCTCCCCGGTGTCCTTGGGGCCAATAGTTATCCCTCAATCAACATCACCAAAACAGATGATCTGGTCATTATCACATTGCTGTGTGTGGGAGCTTGCTGTGCGCAAATTGCCTGCCGCGTTTCCCACATTACAACAGTGACTACACTCCAAAAAGTACTTCATTGGCTGTAAAGCGCTTTTCCGAGGTCCTCGGGTTGTGAAAGGCGCTATAGAAAGGCGAATTCTTTTTTAAAAAGTTGAGGGATTAATATTGGACCCAGGACACCGGGGATAACTCCCCTGCTCTTCTTCGAAATAATGCCGCGGGATCTTTTCCATCCACCTGAGAGAGCAGACGGGAGATTGACTCCATGGTGTAGGCTCAGTAACGCCCACACTCAGGATCAACGTGTCCTCTGGAGAAAGGCTTAAAGGGGCAAGGGTAAAACATATTAATTTTTTGAAGGACACTTCGAATACAATGTTATTAAGAAATGATAACCTTGCCCCTAACATTTGTCTACATCAAATGCTTGAGTCCATGATTAATATCGAGCCATCTGGATCAGCTCAAGGTTATCCTTCAACAATTTAAAAAAGTATCAGCTTCCATTATCATCTCTAGACTTGTTGACTTAATGGTCCTTAGTTGGTTTTGCTTTTTTAAAGATATTTAGTAGCCGTGATCCATTGGGGCAATTGTGGCCCAGATATTGGCCCATTCGATGATGGGGAACGTGACTGACAGGGACACTCAAGTCCTCGATGAACCTTTCCCACACACCGATTAAAGGGGCTTCTTACAGGTACGCTGCCAGAGTCCACCTCTTGGCCATTCCGTTATCGCCACCAACCTGGAGTTGCCATGACTACCACTGAATGGGAGGGAAGGCTAAAGGGGGAAAGCTGTTTTGTCCCACAGTTTTATGGAAAAGAATGAGTTACCAGCAACGACTTCATTCATATCACACCTTTAACTTAGTTAAAAACAACCCAAGGCACTTTACAGGAGCATTATTAGACAAAACCTGACACCGGGCCCCGTAAGGAGATATTGAGGCAGGCCACCAAAAGCCTGGTCGAAGAGGTAGGATTTAAAGAGCGTCTTAAAGGAGGAGAGAGGCGGAGAGGTTTAGGGAGGGAATTCCAGAGCTTGGGGCCCAGGCAGCTGAAGGCACGGCCACCGATGGTGGGGCGATTAAAATCGGGGGATGGGAAAGAGGACATAGAAACATAGTAAATAGGTGCAGGAGTAGGCCATTTGGCCCTTCGAGCCTGCACCACCATTCAATAAGATCATGGCTGATCATGCAACTTCAGTACCCCTTTCCTGCTTTCTCTGCATACCCCTTGATCCCTTTAGCCGTAAGGGCCACATCTAACTCCCTCCTGGCCATCAATCGGGCGCAATGGCGCCAGCGCCCAAATCCCTCCGCCACGAGCTTTGCCATCCCACCAAGGCTGGGCCCCTGGCAGCGCTGACAATGACCGGACTCGCCTCGGGTGGCTCAGTACTTCAAGGGTTAAGTTACGAGGAGATTACACAAACTGGGATTGTGTTCCCTGGAATTTAGAAGGCTAAGGGGTGATCTGGCCAAGGTTTCAGGATATTAAGGGTGGATCGAGAGAGACTATTCCCGCTGGTTGGGGAGTCTAGGACTAGGGGGCACAGTCCAAACATTAAAGCCAGACCTTTCAGGAGTGAAATTAGGAAACACTTCGACACATACAGGGCGGTAGAAGTTTGGAACTCTCTTCTGCAAACGGCAATTGGTGCTGGGGGCTAACTGTTAATTTTAAATCGGAGATTGATAGATTTCTGTTAACCAAAGGCATTAAGGGATATGGGCCAAAGGCGGGTATATGGAGTTAGGTCACAGATCAGCCACGATCTCATTGAATGGCGGAAAAGGCTCGAGGGGCTGAATGGCCTCCTCCTGTTCCTAGTAGCTGCTGGTGTTGGGCACTTTGGCACATTATGTAGGCTGACACTCCCAGTGCAGTGCTAAGGGAGCGCCGCACTGTCGGAGGGGCAGTACTGAGGGAATGCCGCACTGTCGGAGGGGCAGTGCTGAGGGAGCGCCGCACTGTCGGAGGGGCAGTACTGAGGGAATGCCGCACTGTCGGAGGGGCAGTGCTGAGGGAGCGCCGCACTGTCGGAGGGGCAGTACTGAGGGAATGCCGCACTGTCGGAGGGGCAGTGCTGAGGGAGCGCCGCACTGTCGGAGGGGCAGTACTGAGGGAGCGCCGCACTGTCGGAGGGGCAGTACTGAGGGAATGCCGCACTGTCGGAGGGGCAGTGCTGAGGGAGCGCCGCACTGTCGGAGGGGCAGTACTGAGGGAGCGCCGCACTGTCGGAGGGGCAGTACTGAGGGAGCGCCGCACTGTCGGAGGGGCAGTACTGAAGGAGTGCCGCACTGTCGGAGGGGCAGTACTGAGGGAGCGCCGCACTGTCGGAGGAGCAGTACTGAGGGAGCGCCGCACTGTCGGAGGGGCAGTACTGAAGGAGTGCCGCACTGTCGGAGGGGCAGTAGTGAGGGAGTGTCGCACTGTCGGAGGGGCAGTACTGAGGGAGCACCGCACTGTCGGAGGGGCAGTACTGAGGGAGAACCGCACTGTCGGAGGGGCAGTACTGAGGGAGCGCCGCACTGTCGGAGGGGCAGTACTGAGGGAGTGCCGCACTGTCGGAGGGGCAGTACTGAGGGAGCGCCGCACTGTCGGAGGGGCAGTACTGAGGGAGCGCCGCACTGTCGGAGGTGCCACCTTTCGGATGAGATGTCTGCTCTCTCAGGCGGGCGTAAAAGATCCCACGACTCTAATTCAAACATGAGCAGGGGAATTATCCCCGGTGTCCTGGGGCCGATATTTATCCCTCAACCAACATTATTAAAAACAGATTATCTGGGTCATTATCACATTGCTGTGTGTGGGAGCTTGCTGTGCGCAAATTGGCTGCCGCGTTTCCCACATTACAACAGTGACTACACTCCAAAAAGTGCTTCATTGGTTGTAAATTACTTTGGAACGTCCAGAGAGGTCGGGAAAGGTGCTATAGAAATGCAAGTGTGTCTCACTAGTCTAACACCAGTGTAGATGGTACTCCGGCTTGTTTCCACAAGGAAGGCCCATTTTACACGGAGCAATTGTTATAATCTACCAAAATTCTCTGGACTCTGGGGAGGTACCAGCGGATTGGAAAGCAGCTAATGTAACGCCTCTGTTTAAAAAAGGGGGCAGGCAAAAGGCAGGTAACTATAGGCCGGTTAGTTTAACATCTGTAGTGGGGAAAATGCTTGAAACTATCATTAAGGAAGAAATAGCAGGACATCTAGATAGGAATAGTGCAATCAAGCAGACGCAACATGGATTCATGAAGGGAAAATCATGTTTAACTCATTTACTGGAATTCTTTGAGGATATAACGAGCATGATGGATAGAGGTGTACCGATGGATGTGATGTATTTAGATTTCCAAAAGACATTCGATAAGGTGCCACACAAAAGGTTACTGCAGAAGATAAAGGTACGCAGAGTCAGAGGAAATGTATTAGCATGGATAGAGAATTGGCTGGCGAACAGAAAGAGAGTCGGGATAAATGGGTTCTTATCGGGTTGGAAATCGGTGGTTAGTGGTGTGCCACAGGGATCAGTGCTGGGACCACAACTGTTTACAATATACATAGATGACCTGGAAGAGGGGACAGAGTGTAGTGTAACAAAATTTGCAGATGACACTAAGATTAGTGGGAAAGCGAGTTGTGTAGAGGACACAGAGAGGCTGCAAAGAGATTTAGATAGGTTAAGTGAATGGGCTAAGGTTTGGCAGATGGAATACAATGTCGGAAAGTGTGAGGTCATCCACCTTGGGGGAAAAAAACAGTAAAAGGGAATATTATTTGAATGGGGAGAAATTACAACATGCTGCGGTACAGAGGGATCTGGGGGTCCTTGTGCATGAATCCCAAAAGGTTAGTTTGCAGGTGCAGCAGGTAATCTGGAAGGCGAATGGAATGTTGGCCTTCATTGCGAGAGGGATGGAGTACAAAAGCAGGGAGGTCCTGCTGCAACTGTACAGGGTATTGGTGAGGCCGCACCTGGAGTACTGCGTACAGTTTTAGTCACCTTACTTAAGGAAGGATATACTAGCTTTGGAGGGGGTACAGAGACGATTCACTAGGCTGATTCCGGAGATGAGGGGGTTACCTTATGATGATAGATTGAGTAGACTGGGTCTTTACTCGTTGGAGTTCAGAAGGATGAGGGGTGATCTTATAGAAACATTTAAAATCGTGAAAGGGATAGACAAGATAGAGGCAGAGAAGTTGTTTCCATTGGTGGGGGAGACTAGAACTAGGGGGCACAGCCTCAAAATACGGAGGAGCCAATTTAAAACCGAGTTGAGAAGGAATTTCTTCTCCCAGAGGGTTGTGAATCTGTGGAATTCTCTGCCCAAGGAAGCAGTTGAGGCTAGCTCATTGAATGTATTCAAGTCACAGATAGATAGATTTTTAACCAATAAGGGAATTAAGGGTTACGGGGAGCGGGCGGGTAAGTGGAGCTGAGTCCACGGCCAGATCAGCCATGATCTTATTGAATGGCGGAGCAGGCTCGAGGGGCTAGATGGCCTACTCCTGTTCCTAATTCTTATGTTCTTATGTTCTTAATTGTTAGGCTGACTCACGACCCCCCCACCCCCAGACAGGGGCCAGAAGTGATGACGGAGAGAGTCACGCCCCCCCCCCCACCCCCCCTCCGGATCCGAGTATTCAGAGACTGGGACACCCATCCTCCGGCTCGTTGGGTCTTGAACCCCTATCCCCTCTGACTCAGAAGGGGGTAAGGTAGATCCTCAACCGAGCCTGCTTATAAACGGAAAAACTCCACCTCGCCCCGTGCTATTACATTACAGAACTCGCCCGAGAGCAATACTCCCGTTTTACTGAGGCCATTAGCTGTATTCTCTAACCCTCTTCCCAGTTTATTGCCGGAATATTTACCGTATAATTTGCTTGAATTTAAGATGCCCTGCAGGCCAGGTTGTCATGGCGACTACGCGATTCAGTTCAGGGACCTCAAGTCAACGGTGTGTATTAAATATTTAAGATTACATCAGAACTGTCACAACCAGACATGTTTCCATGCCTTGGCTAGATCAAAAATTTAAAATTTAACAGATAAAATTATAATTATAATGGAGCTGGTGTGTAATAGTGATTCTAATGACAGCATGAGGAACCTTCTGAGTGAACTGACCGTGTCGCTGATCATACACATGGTGCACAGTCTTCACTGGTCCCTGTCTCTCGCATTCCTCCTCCGCATTCACCTCTCCTCATCCAGCTTTCTTTCCCCTCTCTCTCCTTTCTCCTTCTCTCCCTCCTTCTCTCCCTCCCTCTCCTCCCTCCCTCTCTCCTCCCTCTCCTTTCTCCTCTCTCCTCCTTCTCCCCTCTCCCCTCTCCTCTCTCTCCCGCTCGTGTCTCTCTCCATCTCGTGTCCTTCTCCCTCTCGTGTCTCTCTCCCCGTCTCTCCTCCCTCTCTCCCTCCTCTCCCCCATCTCTCCTTTCTCTCTCCCCATCTCTCTTTCTCTCTCCCTGTCTCCCTTCTCTCTCCTCATTTCTCTTCACTTGCCTGTCTCCCAATTTGCCCCTCTCTCTCTCTCTCTCTCTCTCTCTCTCTCTCTCTCTCTCTCTCTCTCTCCCATTCATTTCCCCTCCCCATAGTTCCCCTCTTACCCACCTCCCCCTCGCCTCTCCTTCCTTCTCTCTTTCGTCTTCCCTTTCACCCTCTCTCCTTTCCTTTCTCTCTCTCCTCTTTCTACTCTTTTTCTCTCTCTCTCTCTCTCTCCTTCCCTTTCTGTCATTCTCCTTCCCTTTCTCTCTCTCTCTCCTTCCCTTTCTCTCTCTCTCTCTCTCTCTCCTTCCCTTTCTCTTTCTCTCTCCTTTCCTCTCTCTCTCTCTCTCTTTCCTTCCCTTTCTCTCTCTCTCTCTCTCTCTCTCTCTCTCTCTCTCTCCTTCCCTTTCTCTCTCTCGCTCTGTCTCTCCTTCGCTTTCTCTCTCTCCTTCCTTTTCTCTCTTTTTTTCTCTCTCTCCTTCCTTTTCTCTCTCTCTCTCTCCTTCCCTCTCTCTCTCTCTCTCTTTCTCCTTCCCTTTCTCTCTCTCTCTCTTTCTCCTTCCCGTTCCCTTTTTCTCTCTCTCTCTCTCTCTTCTTCCCTTTCTCTTTCTCTCTCCTTCCCTCTCTCTCTCTTTCCTTCCCTTTCTCTCTCTCTCTCCTTCCCTTTTTCCCTCTCTCTCTCTCTCTCCTTCCCTTTCTCTCTCTCTCTCCTTCCCTTTCTCTATCCTACACATGGATGCTTGTCTCTATCTGTCTCTCTTTCATTTATACATTGTCAATTTCCCGTTTATTAATGAGGTGTACCTTTTCCAGCCATGTTGAGATGTTCCTCCTCCAATTCAGTCTCCATGGGGCAAAGTTGCCCAGTAACTCATTCCCTGCTCCATTGCCATGTGTGGCCAGTCCCACAGCTATTCTCCCGGGTTGGATTCCTGGCCTATCTCAGGCCCCAGGTACGGGGACACTGGCCGACATTGCCCACGTTCGGCTCTGAGTCAACCAAGCAGGCGGTGAGTGGCCTCGCTGGTATGGCGACGGGCCCAATAGACCTCCTTTCAAAGCGTTGACTCATTGGTCCATTTGGCTGGAGTCAGAGAAGGCTGACGTAAGCCCACTAATTAACCCAAACAATGCGCGGAGAACAAAATTCACAAGCCTCGAGCAAGTTTAGAGATTTAAAAAACTTTCCAATTGCCGCAGGATAGTGGGTGTGAAGAGGAGTCCGAGAGAAGAGACTAGATTTGAGCCAATTAAAAGGAACTGGATTGGGCAAAAATAAGCCAAATATATTAACTTCATTAGAATAGAGCCCCCTGTTACTCAGATGGGAAGGGCACTGGTTAGTATGTACACCAGTTAGTAAGGGCACTGGTTAGTAGGGGCACTGGTTAGTATGTACACCAGTTAGTAAGGGCACTGGTTAGTAAGGGCACTAGTGAGTAGGGGCACTGGTTAGTAAGGGCACTGATTAGTAAGAGCACTAGTTAGTCGGGGCACTGGTTAGTATGTGCACCAGTTAGTAAGGGCACTGGTTAGTAAGGGCACTGGTTAGTAAGAGCATTAGTTAGTAGGGGCACTGGTTAGTATGTACACCAGTTAGTAAGGGCACTGGTTAGTAAGGGCACTAGTTAGTAGGGGCACTGGTTAGTAAGGGCACTGGTTAGTAAGAGCACTAGTTAGTAGGGGCACTGGTTAGTATGTACACCAGTTAGTAAGGGCACTGGTTAGTAAGAGCACTAGTTAGTAGGGGCACTGGTTAGTATGTACACCAGTTAGTAAGGGCACTGGTTAGTAAGGGCACTGGTTAGTAAGAGCACGAGTTAGTAGGGGCACTGGTTAGTATGTACACCAGTTAGTAAGGGCACTGGTTAGTAAGGGCACTAGTTAGTAGGGGCACTGGTTAGTATGTACACTAGTTAGTATGTACACCGGTTAGTAAGGGCACCGGTTAGTAAGGGCACTGGTCAGTAGGCGCACTAGTTAGTAAGAGCACCAGTTAATAAGTGCACTACTTACTACTTAAAAGAGTTAGAGGGTTAGATTATGAGGACAGGTTACACATACTGGGCTTGTATTCCCTCGAGTACAGGAGATTATGGGGTAACCTAATCGAGGTGTTTATGATGATTTCAAGGAGTCGATAGGGTCGATCGAGAGAAACCCTTTCCTCTGGTGGTGGGGGGAGTCCAGAACAAGGGGGTGTCTCCTTAAAATTAGAGCCCGGCCGTTCAGGGGCGATGTCAGGAAACACTTCTTCACACAAAGGGCAGTGGGATTCTGGAACTCTCTCTCCCCAAAAAGCTGTGGATGCTGGGAGTCCATTGGAGCTTTCGGAGCTGAGATTGATCTATTTTTTTGCTGGGTAAGGTTATTTAAGGATAGGGAGCCAAGGTGGGGGGTGGGGGTGGAATTAAGATACAGATCAGCCATGCTCAAATTGAATGGTCGAAGACACTGGAGGGGCTGAATGTCCTCCTCCTGTTCCTAATGCTCCTAGTCTCACTCTGAGCCACACTGACCAAGAGAAATTTCTTCTCTCGGAGGGTGGTGAATCTGTGGAATTCTCTGCCCCAGAGAGCTGTGGAGGCTGGGTCATTGAATATATTTAAGGTGGAGATAGACAGATTTTTGAACGATGGGGGGGGGGGGGGGGGGGTGGGGTCAAGGGTTATGGGAAGCGGGCAGGGAAGTGGAGTTGAGGTCAGGTCAGGTCAGCCATGATCTTATTGAATGGCGGTGCAGGTTCGAGGGACCGAATGGCTGACTCCTGCTCCTAATTCTTATGTTCTTATGCTATCACAGTTGGAAAATGTGTGCGTGTGGAGGTCAGTGAGGAAAGGATTGGAATCAGCCAATGCCCTGCATTTAGGATGAGGGTTAGGCCTTAAGTAGTCTACCCACAGAGGGGGTGGGGAAGGGGGGCTCACAGAAAGTCATTTGGCTGGCACCCCCTGGGGGGACATACCCCAGCAATACCGAGCATCTTCAGGAGAAGATAGTATGGGATAGGGGGTTGTAGAAAGAGAGAAACACCTTGCATTATTTATATATATATTTCTATAGGGCCTTTCACACGCTCAGGACGCCACAAACCCCTTTACAGCCAATGAAGTACTTTTTGAGATGTAGTCACTGTTAGAATGTAGGAAAGGCAGCACACAGCAAGATCCCACAATGCACTAATGACCAGATCATCTAGCTTTTTTAATGTGAGGTTGACCGATAAATATTAGCCGCAATCCCCAGCTGTTCCGACAGTGTAGCACTCCCTCAGTACTGCCCCTCCGACAGTGTAGCGCTCCCTCAGTACTGCCCCTCCGACAGTGCGGCGCTCCCTCAGTACTGCCCCTCCGACAGTGCGGCGCTCCCTCAGTACTGCCCCTCCGACAGTGTAGCGCTCCCTCAGTACTACCCCTCCGATAGTGCGGCGCTCCCTCAGTACTGCCCCTCCGACAGTGTAGCGCTCCCTCAGTACTACCCCTCCAACAGTGCGGCACACCCTCAGTACTGCCCCCTCCGACAATGTAGCGCTCCCTCAGTACTGCCCCTCCAACAGTGTAGCGCTCCCTCAGCACTGCCCCTCCGACAGTGTAGCGCTCCCTCAGTACTACCCCTCCAACAGTGCGGCGCACCCTCAGTACTGCCCCTCCGACAGTGCGGCGCTCCCTCAGTACTGCCCCTCCGACAGTGCGGCGCTCCCTCAGTACTGCCCCTCCGACAGTGCGGCACTCCCTCAGCACTGCCCCTCCGACAGTGCGGCGCTCCCTCAGTACTGCCCCTGTGACAGTGCGGCGCTCGCTCAGTACTGCCCCTCCGACAGTGCGGCGCTCCCTCAGTGACCCTCCGACAGTGCGGCGCTCCCTCAGCACTGCCCCTCCGACAGTTCGGCACTCCCTCAGCACTGCACTGGGAGTGTCAGCCTAGGACTTTTTTGTGCTCAAGTCCCTGGAGTGGGAGTCGAACCCACAACCTTCTGACTCAGAGGCGAGAGAGCTGTCCACTGAGACACTGACCGACTCTGTGGGAAAAGAGTGGGACTGATAAATGACCCCCAGGTGACCGTACTTATCATACCTGGAAACAACAGCATGTCCGGCAAATAACGGCAAGTGCTCGGAGAGTCGAGTGGGGGTTGGGCCAGGGGGAGGGTGGCCTTTGACTTTGCATCTTGGACTTCGAAGATTGGCACCCGAAGTCAGACTCCCTGTTTACAAAGGGTGGGTGACCTGTTCAGCAGCGTGATGGGGAGCTCATTAGGAATCAGCCTCTAGAAGGGGCAGAGTTCACCTCCGTACGAACACTTTTCAAAGTTGAAAACTATGTTGCAGTTGATTTGAAGTTTGGCCTTTTATGACCTCAATAATGCCACCTGACTTTTTTAATAAAATAACTTTAATAAAGCCATACTCATGGACCTGGGACTCCATGAAGCAGAGACTTAAGGTCAACACCAACCGTTTTAGAACACTTAGATTGGTTGAGCCTGAAAGCCCACAATCCATCACTCACAATGAGCCAACACTTTTCTCGTTAAAGCCGTCTTTGCTCCACCAGCTGTGCATTTCTGTTCTTCCGACGCACCGTCAGAAAATCCAGCCTCTTCTTCCCACATATCTAAACGCTTGGTCCAAAAGGTAGTTCAAAGAGGTTTTAAGGAGCGTCTTAAAGGAGGGGAGAGAGGCGGAGAGGTTTAGGGAGGGAGTTCCAGAGCTTGGGGCCCAGGCAGCTGAAGGTACGGCCACCGATGGTGGGGCAAAAGAACTGGGATATGTGCAAGAGGGAAGAGTTGGAGGAACGATTGAAATCGCGGAGAATTGCAGGGCTGGAGATGAGCTCCCATTCACATATCCGCTCCATCAGGATTGCCTGATTCCACCTCCGCAACATCGGCGTAACACTGCCTCAGCTCATCCGCTGCTGAAACCCTCATCCATGCCTGTGTTACCCCCAGACTTGACTATTCCAACACACTCCTGACCGGCCTCCCAATTTCCACCCGACGTAAACTTGATCTCATCCAAAGCTCAGCTGCCCCGTGTCCTAACTCGCACCGAGTCCCGCTCACCCATCACCCCCTGTGCTCACTGCCCCGTGTCCTAACTCGCACCGAGTCCCACTCACCCATCACCCCCTGTGCTCGCTGCCCCGTGTCCTAACTCGCACCGAGTCCCGCTCACCCATCACCCCCTGTGCTCGCTGCCCCGTGTCCTAACTTGCACCGAGTCCCGCTCACCCATCACCCCCTATGCTCGCTGCCCCGTGTCATAACTCGCACCGAGTCCCACTCACCCATCACCCCCTGTGCTCGCTGCCCCGTGTCCTAACTCGCACCGAGTCCCACTCACTCATCACCCCCCGTGCTCGCTGCCCCGTGTCCTAACTCGCACCGAGTCCCGCTCACCCATCACCCCCTGTGCTCGCTGCCCCGTGTCCTAACTCGCACCGAGTCCCGCTCACCCATCACCCTCTGTGCTCACTGACCATGGCTCCCAGTCGGCAAGGCTTCGATGTTAAAGTTCTCATCCTTCTTTCCAAATCCCTCCGTGGCCTCCTCGCCCCTCCCTATCTCTGTAATCTCCTCCAGACCCCTCCCCCCCCCCCCCCCCCCGAGAATATCTGCACTCCTCTAATTCTGCCCTCCTGACCAACCCTGATTATAATCGCTCCACCATCGGTGGCCGTGCTTTATGTTGCCTGGGCCCCAAGCTCTGGAACTCCCTCCCTAAACCTCTCCGCCTCTCTCTCCTCCTTTTAAGATGCTCCTTAAAACCTGTCTCTTTGACCCAGCTTTTGGTCACCTATCCTTATATCTCCTTATGCGGCTCGGTGTCAAACATTGTTTGATAACGCTCCCATGAAGCACCTTGGGATGTTTTAATGCATTAAAGATGCTGTATAAATTGAAGTTTTTGTGAGACCATGCTGTGATTTGAACATCGTGAACATGAAGTCGCACAGAAACAGTCTAACGTGCTTTGCATATGATGAATGACTGATGTGCAGACACCGCTGTGCGGAAATGCCATTTTATGCACAGTAAGATTCCACTAAAGCAGTGAGATGAATCACCAGTCAATCTACATTGGTCGAGGGATCTCGGTTGGATAGCTGAGCAAGGGAATTCCCTACTCTCCTTTCAGTAGTGCCAAGGGCAACTTGTATCCACCATATCGGACCTCAATTTAACGCCTGACCTAAAAGACGGCAGCTCCGACAGTGCAGCACTCCCTCGATGCTCTCACGTGTCAGTCTAGAACACTTGCTCAAGCCTGAGATGCAAGAGTGCTGCCAGTTGAACCCAGCCAAGTTAACAACAACAACTTTAATCATATAGCGCATTTAACGCAGTAAAATGTCCCAGGGCGCTTCACAGCAGCCTTATAAAACATCACAAATAAATTTAACACCGAGCCACACGTTGAAATTAGCGCAGGTGACCAAAAGCTCGGTCAAAGAGGTCGGTTTTAAGGAGCGTCTTGAAGGAAGAGAGAGAGAGAGAGGTGGAGAGGTTTAGGGAGGGAGTTCCAGAGCTTGGGGCCTAGGCAACAGAAGGCACGGCCACCGATGGTGGAGCGATTATAATCAGGGATGGTCAGGAGGGCAGAATTAGAGGAGCGCAGTTGATAAGAATGAATAAATCACAACACATTATCTGCATTGGCAAGACTAGTTGTTACTGGGGGAGGTAGACAATAATTTGTGGCTGTTGTGGTTCTGATAATTCAACACACATTACCTGCAGAATGGTGCCTATGGGAGGTTTGATAAAATGCTTTTGATAGCCCTTTAATATTATTTCAACATGTGTCTGATCCATTGAAGTGTTGAAGACTTCCCTCTCTAATATACAAACTGAGGAATAGTTCATCACTGAGATTGATAGACTTTGGTTGGGCAAGGGCTCTAAGTGTAATGGAATCATGATCTCATTGAACGGTGGAACAGGCTCGAGGGGCTGAATGACCTCTTCCTGTTCCTATGTTCCAATACGGGTTATTGGAAGCACTCTCGCCCATCAAAGACCTCACTGAATTGGTTGTGTGTGTGTATATGTGTGTGTGTGTGTGTGTGTGTGTGTGTGTATCTGTGTGTGTGTGTGTATGTGTCTGTGTGTATGTGTCTGTGTGTCTGTGCGTGTGTCTGTGCGTGTGTGTGTGTGTCTGTGTGTGTGCTGGGCCCATGCAGCAGAGCTTGGTCTCCAGTCGTCTTGGGTCCCCTTGCCATTGGACCAAGACCTTGCTCCATCAAGTCCATGTAGTGGCTGGTGTGCAATGGCTACCCCACGTTAAAAGAATTCACGCACAGGCATCTTCCACCCTTTAAAATGAAGTTCGGGACCTGGACCGCATTGGTCTGATCAGTCACCTTAGAACTTAGAGGAGATTTACAAGAATTTTGCCAGGACTGGAGAATTTTAGCTGTGAGGAAAGATCGGATAGGCTGGGATTGTTTTCTTTGGAACAGAGGTGGCTGAGGGGCCTGGATAGAGTGGATAGGAAGGACCTGTTACCATTGGCAGAGGGGTCAACAACCAGTGGGGCATTTAGATTTAACGTAATTGGAGGAGGTTTAGAGGGAATTTGAGGGGAAATTTCTTCACCCAGAGGGTGGTGGGGGTCTGGAACTCACGGCCTGAAAGGGTGGTAGAGGCAGAAACCCTCACCATATTTAAAAAGTACCTGGATGTGCACCTGAAGTGCCGTAACCTACAGGGCTACGGACCGAGAGCTGGAAAGTGGGATTAGGCTGGGTGGCTCTTTGTCGGCCGGTGCGGACACGATGGGCCGAATGGCCTCTTGCCGTGCTGTAAATTTCTACGATTCTATGAACTCAATATCAGTGAGGCAGCAAGTCACCCTCGACTCCGGGACACTGCCTGAGAAGAAGGAAGCATTAGTTCAGCATCCCTTCATTGTGACGAAAATGCGCCTCCCTTCTCTTTAAGGTGGTCACCTGCACTGTGCAGTGAGCAACGCAGGTCAGGAAGTGTCCCGACTCGATGTGCTGAGTTTGCTGAACTCAGTCGAGGTGCTGAGGATCTCACTTCTCGGTACTCCTGAGTTAGGTAGCGGGCGGGGTTAAACAGCCCAAGGCTCCTGCTCTTGACCCTTGACCTATGACCCATGCCGGAATGTGTGCGGCCATCCGAGGAGTTCATGACCGTAGGAACATAAGAATTAGGAGCAGGGGTCGGTCATTCGGCCCCTCGAGCCTGCTCCGCCATTCAATGAGATCATGGCTGATCTTCGACCTCAACTCCACTTTCTTGCACTATCCCCATGTCCCTCGATTCCTTTAATATCCAGAAATCCATATACTCAAAGACTGAGCTTCGACAGCCCTCCAGGGCAGAGAATTCCAAAGATTCACCACCCTCTGAGAGAAGAAGTTTCTCCTCATCTCAGTCCTAAATGGCCGACCCCTTATCCTGAGACTGTGACCCCTGGTTCTAGACTCCCCAGCCCGGGGGAAACACCCTCCCTGCATCTACCCTGTCAAGCCCTGTAAGAATTTTATACATTTCAATGAGATCACCTCTCATTCTTCTAAACTCTAGAGAATATCGGCCTAGTCTCCTCAATCCCTCCTCATAGGACAATCCCCCCATCCCAGGAATCAGTCTGGTGAATCTTTGTTGCACTCCCTCAATGGCAAGTATATCCTTCCTTAGGTAAGGAGATCAAAACTGTGCACAATCATCATCATCACAGGCAGTCCCTCGGAATCGAGGAAGACTTGCTTCCACTCTTAAAATTAGTCCTTAGGTGGTTGAACAGTCCAATACGAGAGCCACAGTCCCTGTCACAGGTGGGACAGATAGTCGTTGGGGGAAGGGGTGGGTGGGACTGGTTTGCCGCACGCTCCTTCCGCTGCCTGCGCTTGGTTTCTGCATGCTCTCGGCGACGAGACTCGAGGTGCTCAGCGCCCTCCCGGATGCACTTCCTCCACTTAGGGCGGTCTTTGGCCTGGGACTCCCAGGTGTCGGTGGGGATGTTGCACTTTATCAGGGAGGCTTTGAGGGTGTCCTTGTAACGTTTCCGCTGCCCACCTGGGGCTCGCTTGTCGTGAAGGAGTTCCGAGTAGAGCGTTTGCTTTGGGAGTCTCGTGTCGGGCATGCGGACAATGTGGTGTGCGGTCTCACCAGGGCGCTACATAATGGCAGCAAGACCAGGATTGGTTGTGGGGTTTGTCATGTATGTAACCAGCATACTACTGTAACCCTTATACAATTGTAACCCTCATGTAACCACTACATACTGTACATACTTACTAGAAATGCACACCTTGACCACAGGGGGTGTACTTGTGGGAGACACTCCTTACCTGGAGATTCAGGTATATAAGGGGAGGTCCCTCGCAGGGCCGGCACTCCTTGGTCCAGGTAATAAAGGTGAAGGTCACAGAGTGACTGTGTCTGCAGTACGTGCCTCGTGTGATTATGTTTAAGAGTTAAGGACTCAATAGGGTTGTTCTGGCATCCCGCGGAGAACTGGGTGAGGTGCCACCTACTTGGGGAAAGAATCTCCAACGGGATGGACCTCTGCGCGGGGTGATGGAGGCAGGGAGATGTGAGTGGTGTCAGACACAGTGGGGTGGTGGAGGGTGTGAGCGCATGCACGGCTTGTGCAGGGATTCCGTCAATGGCACAGCATGCACAGAGGTGTTAGAATAACTCATCTCATTCATGCTTTCCGTTCTCCCTGCCCATATTTTCAAACCTAACAATTTTCTCTCTATAATAACCACGGGGGAGGAAAAAGTCATATTTAACATTGTTCTTCCAGTCTGAATTTGGGGAATGGTCTAATTACAAGTGACAATGAGAACATAAGAACATAATAAGAACATAAGAAATAGGAGCAGGAGTCGGCCATTCGGCCCCTCGAGCCTGCTCCGCCATTCAATAAGATCACGGCTGATCATTGACCTCAACTCCACTTCCTGCCCGCTCCCCATAACCCTTGACCCCCCCCTATCGTTCACAAATCTGTCTATCTCCACCTTAAATATATTCAATGACCTCTCCCCGGCCTCTATAGCCCTCTGGGGCAGAGAATTCCACAGATTCACAACTCTCTGAGAGAAGAAATTCCTCCTCATCTCAGTCCTAAATGGCCGACCCCTTATCCTGAGACTGTGACCCCTGGTTCTAGACTCCCCAGCCCGGGGGGAAACACCCTCCCTGCAACTACCCTGTCAAGCCCTGTAAGAATCAATGGGTCTTTAGAAACATGGGAACAGGAGGAGGCTATTCAGCCCCTCGAGCCTGCTCTGCCATTCAGTGAGATCACGGCTGATCTACGACCGAACTCCCTTTGGCCCATATTCCTTAAAACCTTTGGTTAACAAAAAGTTAGCAATCTCCGATTTAGAATGAACAATTAATCTAGCATCAGTTGCCGTTTGCGGAAGAGAGTGGTAGGAGGGACAGTTGAGAAAATACTGGTCTCTTTCAACAACCAGCGGGTGCTGTTATGGGGAGGATGGTCAGGTCGGTATTATAGGATGAGATTAAATAGATGGAAAGGCCTCCTTCATCCACAGTTAGCTTATGGGAGACTTGCTGCATGTGGCCGGAAACCTGGTCTCTCTCAGCATCTATTGTTAGCCTTTTGCCCCCAAAGAGGGTAAATACACATTAGGTTTTGACAGGATAATCTGTAACCAAACCCCTTTAAACAAGCTCGGAAACTGGGAAACAATTATATGATGGTTTAATGGTTTTATTCATATTTCATAACCTACTACACACAGTGACCCTGGGATTATCGGGACAGATTGTAGAGTGACCCTGTGATTATTGGGAGAGATTGTAGAGTGACCCTGGGATTATTGGGACAGATTGTAGAGTGACCCTGGGATTATTGGGACAGATTGTAGAGTGACCCTGGGAATTTCGGGACAGATCATACAGTGACCCTGGGATTATCGGGATTGGTCACACAATGACCTTGGGATTAGCGGGGCAGATCGTAGAGTGACCCTGGGATTATCAGGACAGATCGTAGAGTGACCCTGGGATTACCGGGGCAGATCGTAGAGTGACCCTGGGATTATCAGGACAGATCGTAGAGTGACCCTGGGATTATCGGGACAGACTGTAGAGTGACCCTGGGATTATCGGGGCTGATCACACAGCGACCCTGGGATTACTGGGACAGATCACAGTGACCCTGGGATTACTGGGACAGATAGACACACATGGGACCACTCACCAGGAAGAGCTGGAAGCGCGTAGTTCTAATCCGTTTACACTGGTCGAAGCTGGAAGTCAAAAATCGGCTGACCTTTTGTGCGTCCTACCATTTATAGTCTCAGTAACGTCATGATAACGTGATGATAGCATGTCAACATGTCCTGGTTATTAATACGTGACACGATAACCCATGAAGTCACCGGGTAAAGTGCCCCGCTCAGGTGCGTCTGTGTGACTCTATCATTGTTTTGTTGACAGTTTGTACCTTACTATCCTAACATTTCTCATCCCTTTCTCTCTTCGTCCATTGTGCTCAGTAAGTCTCCTGAGCATCTCCTGACTGCTTGGCTCGGTGCCTAGAACACATCATGTCTGTCCTTGCAGAATATCAGTCCATCAATGTCTCTGCATGGCTTCTGATCATGTCTTGAGTATGACCTCTTCAAACCTGCGTGTATTGCCAATTCTTAAGTTTAGTATGTGTGTGTGTCGTTCATATTGAGCAATGTTTAATAATTACTCGGGTCTTCCCCACCTGGTACCTACACCTATCTGAACTGTAGTTGTCTGACAGCAGCTCGGACTTGGCTCTGACTAAGCTGACTTGATGACCCCCCCCCCCCCCATGGCTGAATTGACCAATCCAGGACAAGAGGATCATGCTCTCATGGAGATACATTAGAATCATAGAAAATTAGGACACAGGAGGAGGCCATTTCGGCCCATCGTGTCTGTGCCGGTCGAAAAAGAGCCACCCAGCCTAATCCCACCTTCCAGCTCTTGGTCCGTAGCCCTGTAGGTCATGGTTTAAGTACTTTTTAAATGTGGTGAGGGTTTCTGCCTCTACCACCCTTTCAGGCAGCGAGTTCCAGACCCCCACCATCCTCTGGGTGAATTTTTTTTCCTCAACTCCCCTCAAATCCTTCTACCAATTACTTTAAATCTATGCCCCTGGTTGTTGACCCCTCTGCCAAGGGAAATGGGTCCTTCCTATCCACTCTATCCAGGCCCCTCATAATTTTATGCACCTCAATCAGGTCTCCCCTCGGCCTCTTCTGTTCCAAAGAAAACAACCCCAGCCAATCCAATCTTTACTCATAGCTCAAATTTTCCAATCCTGGCAACATCCTCGTAAATCTCCTCTGCACCCTCTCCAGTACAATCACATCCTTCCTGTAATGCGGTGACCAGAACTGCACACAGTGCTCCAGCTGTGGTCTAACCAGTGTTTTATACAGTTCAAGCATAACCTCCCTGCTCTTGTAGTCCATGCCTCGGCTAATAAAGGCTACCTTTAAGATTCTCGTCTGCCCGATCTTCCAAACTGCGAAGGAACTGAGACCTGCATCCATGCACATAAGACCCCCTCCAAAAAGAGACACTCACAACATGTCAGACCGCATGGCGCGTGTCAGCAGGCTATTCAACCGAGCTCCCTCCTAATCTCACCTGACATCTGCACATTGCTCTTTCGCACAGCAAACCTTCAATCGTTTGAACCCAGAGGCACTGAATGTGGCTGCCATGATTGGTCAGCTCAGAACAGACCAAGAACAGAAGCAACAAAGACAACCTGCATTTATATAGTGCCTTTGATGTCCCAAGACGCCTCACAGGAGCGATTATCAGACAAAGATTTGACACCAAGCTGCATAAGGTGACATTAGGACAGGCGACCAAAAGCTTATTCAAAGGGATAGTAGGTTTTACGGAGCGTCTTAAAGGAGGAAAGAGAGAGACGGAGAGGTTTAGGGAGGGAGTTCCAGAGCTTGGGGCCCAGGCAACAGAAGGCACGGCCACCAATGGTGGAGCGATTATAATTAGGGATGCACAATGGGCCAGAATTGGAGGAGCGCAGACATCTCGGGGTGTTATGGGACTGGCGGAGGTTACAGAGACAGGGAGGTGTAATGTATTTGCTTCATGGGTTCTTGGCTTAAGAATTCATAGCAACACATTGCTGTTAAGAACTAGTTGTTTTTTTAGCTAAAGGTTTAACAATCACACTACACATTACCAGTTCATCCACCAGGCTCACAACCACCTGCCCCATCGTGGATCCCCCGAACCCAACTGGCCGGGGTTTTAATGAGTCTTGTGAACATCACGTGACTGGGTAAGCCACTCCCAACTCAACAGCTTCACGAACCAGTGAGCATACTCACCAGTGCATACATTACAGGGGGGGGGGGGGAGGGGGGAGGGGAGGCCATGGAGGGATTTGTAAAGAAGGACGAAATGGAAAGCAGGGGTCTTTCTAGTCTGCACATCTCAACTACTTGCTGGACAGTGCCACGAGCTCAGATATTCAGTATTCGGATCATATCCATGGGAGTTATTCACAGTCTGAACTATTATCATTCAGAAAATCATTTCTTTAGAACCCTAATCATTTCATTTTTGTAAGTTGCGTACAGGCTAAAAGTACTGGATGTTTGTTCACGGTTCGAATAGTATCACTGCAATCTCTGAAGCCTGGTTAAAACCCAGTTAGAGTGATGGGGTCTCGCTGATAGCCATAGGGAAAGGGCCCCTCTTCAAAAGGAGTTCCAGGCGATCTTTTTCCCGTTTCCAATGGGTGCATAGAAAAAACATAGAAAATAGGTGCAGGAGCAGGCTATTCGGCCCTTCAAGCCTGCCCCACCATTCAATATGATCACGGCTGATCATGCAACTTCAGTACCCCTTTCCTACTTTCTCTCCATACCCCTTGATCCCTTTAGCCGTAAGAGCCACATTTAACTCCCTTTTGAATATATCTAACGAATTGGCCTCAACAACTCTCTGTGGTAGAGAATTCCACAGGTTCACAATTCTCTGGGTGAAGAAGTTTCTCCTCATCTCGGTCCGAAATGGCTTACCCCTTATCCTTAGACTGTGACCCCTGGTTCTGGACTTCCCCAACATTGGGGACATTCTTCTTGCATCTAACCTGTCTAATCCTGTCAGAATGTTCAAGTTCATAGCCCTAAACTGCCCATAATTCTTCCAAATGTCAGAGTGGATAGTGCTTCTTCCGTATAGCAGTAGCAAAGCAAATCAAAAGTCAATATCTCAGTTGGATATCCAGGCCAAAGCTTCCGGTGTAACAGCGAGGATATCCTGTGGGCTGCCTGTGAATTCCCTCAGAGGGCAGTGCTCAGTAATGTTCTCCAGGGTCTAACCCGGAGCTCCACAGTCGCGTGGTGGGGAGGCTTTAATCTTCCACCGATGGAGAAGGTGGCAGCACCGACCGTGACCGGTTCTGAGACGGTCGATGGTTGTCCACTGTTTGCGAGGAAGGTTTGATCCTTCGGGATGTGCTGTGGGCTCCTCGATAAGGAATCCATTCCGTATGTCGCAGTTCTTCCATCGGTCACCGAGGCTGAGGGGAGATCGCTGAGGGGCTTTGGCGACGGTCCAAAATGGCCGCCTAGATTTGAGACGGGTTGGCGGTAGGTTGTACTGGATCGGCATGTCTTTGCTGGTATAGCGGTTGTATTCTCTGGAGACTGCGTATTCACGGCATAGGTGAGTCAGTCACTTGTGGGAGAATATACTCGAGGGTGGTACGTTGGAATACTGAGGGAGTTCTGCATTGTCGGAGGTGGCGATCTTTGGATGAGATGCTAAAGTGATTCAGGTGGATGTTCAATGTCCTTTGGCATGGGTTGATCTCCCGGTTTCCTGGCCAAGAGTTAAACCAGCGCCACATAAATACGGGGGATAATTTATCTGTTCTTCTTAGAAATAGTGGGCATGGGATCTTTTACATCCACCTGAGAGAGCAGACGGGGCCTCAGTTTAATGTCTCATTCGAAAGACCGCACCTCCGGCAGTGCGGCGCTCCCTCAGTACTGCCCCTCCGACAGTACGGTGCTCCCTTATCTTAAACACTAATGGGATAAAGGGTTATGGGGAGCAGGCGGGGAAGTGGAGCTGAGTCCATGATCAGATCAGCCATGATCTTAGTGAATGGCTGAGCAGGCTCGAGGGGTCATACGGCATACTCCTGTTCCTATTTCTTATGTTCTTATGTTCTAGTACTGCCCCTCCCCCAGTGCGGCACTCCCTCAGTACTGCCCCTCCGACAATGCGGTGCTCCCTCAGTACTGCCCCTCCAACAGTGCAGCACTCCCTCAGTACTGCCCCTGCGACAGTGCGGCGCTCCCTCAGTACTGCCCCTCCGACAGTGCGGCACTCCCTCAGTACTGCCCCTCTGACAGTGCAGCACTCCCTCAGTACTGCCCCTCCGACAGTGTGGCACTCCCTCAGTACTGCCCCTCCGACAGTGCGGCACTCCCTCAGTACTGCACTGGGAGTGTCAGCCTAGATTTTTGTGCTCAAGTCCCTGGAGTGGGACTTGAACCCACAACCTTCTGACCCAGAGGTGAGTGTGCTGCCCACTGAGCCACGACTGACACAGGCGGGACGTAATATGTAAATGAGAGGATAAATTTTGATTGCTATGTAGCAATTTGCATCTTGTCATCTACTTGCTGTAAGGTGCAGTTAAGAATAATATCGCCACTGCCTTTGAGCAAGATCGGAGGTTCAAAGTATACTGGGCTCTGAGCAAACACGCACCAGGGATGTTTTGTAGGTGACACTTCGAAAACAAAGCCCAATCCATCAGAGTGAGGCTGAGACACGGACCTGTTGTCAATGTACTTGACTGATTTGTTTGAAGCACAAAAAACTGTTTATTAATTTACCATTGGGGCAAACCTTGTGGGCCATTAATCAATGCTGACAAGTGCCTCAGCAGACAGATTCCAGCCATGAGTGTTGAAATGAATGGGAAGGAGATGGGACTGTGATCGACCACTTCATTGAGGCTGAGGCCTCGCCATCACTTGCTACCGATGGCCCTTCACCGACAGACCGCAGTGAATCTTTGGTCTCGTACCTGTAACGTGTGCACCCATGAGTACGCGCACAGGTTTGTTCAGCTGCTGCCAGAGATGGCGGGGGTCCCCAATGGGGGTCTCTCTATGCGGGAGTCCTTCCTCTATTTATTGGGGACTTGGCCTGGAGGGTGTTGCACGGGCAATCGGTTTTTAAGTCGGTTCACGGACTCCCAGGCCGCCTGCAATTTCTGAGGTCTGGAGGAGTCCGTGTTCCACGTCTATGTTCAGTGTGTGAGTTTGCAGCCCCCTCTTCCAATACCTGAAGCGGCTGCTCCTCAAATTCTGGCTGTACTTCAGTCCCCATGCTCCTGATCTTTGGGCACCCTGTGCGGAGGGGAGTGGGCAGGTCGGAAGGGCCTCCTCGTAGGACTGCTCCTGGGCCTGGCCAAGGGGGCCATCAGCCGGTCCGGGCAGTGGGCGGTCGAGGGGGTCGTTCAGCCCGACTGCCTGCCTCTCTTCCGCGGTTACATCCGAGCCAGGGTGTCCCGGGAGATGGAGCACGCGGTGTCCACCGGTACGCTCGCGGCCTTCCGCGAGAGGTGGGCGCCGGAGGGACTGGAGTGCATCATCACCCCCGGCAACCAAATTTTAATTTGACCGTAGTTTTATTTGTTAATTTGTCGGTTCTAGTGCCCCTTTAATAAGGGGGCATTGGTTTAATGTTACTTTAAAATAGTTGTAGAGCTGTTGTGTTGTGAGTGGCTTAGCCAATTATGTGCAGACTAGACGGACCCCTGCTTTCCATTTCGTCCTTCTTTACAAATCTCTCCATGGCCTCGCCCTCCCCCCCCCTCCTGTAATGTATGCCCCTGTGAGCATGCTCACTGGTTCGTGGAGCTGTTGCATTGTGAGTGGCTTAGCCAGTCACGTGATGTTCACAAGACCCAATAAAACCCCAGCCAGTTGGGTTCGGGGGATCCACGATGGGGCAGGTGGTTGTGAGCCTGATGGATGAACTGGTAATGTGTAGCGTGGTTGTTAAACCTTTGTTAGTTAACCAACTAGTTCTTAATAGCAATGTGTTGCTATGAATTCTTCAGCAAAGAACCCATGACGTAAATACATTACACCTCCCTGTAGAAGGGAGGCACAATAGTGATACGGGGTGAGGGGGTCGAGAACTGAATGTTAATTACTACCTTTGGAAGATAATTTGCTTCACCACACATGCCAGCAACACAATTGGTTATTGGGCAGTATCGATCTTCCCAGAAGATTACAAATAGGACATTTCAGCAATGGATAATCCCTTGCGTTTCATGGTTATGTCTGTGTTGCTGTCAGAGCTCTGGCTTTGCCTCAAGTGTCGTATCCACACGTCCGCTGCCTCGGCATCTGGAGGGAAATGCAGCAAAAAGCGGCAACCTTCCCTATGTATTTTGTCCACCTGAGCGGGCGGACGGTGTGGAGCTCCCTCAGTACTGCCCCTCTGACAGCGCAGTATGGTGCTCCCTCAGTATTGCCCCCCGACAGTGCGGAGCTCCCTCAGTACTGCCGCTCCGACAGTGCGACGCTCCCTCAGTACTGCCCCTCCGACAGTGCGGCGCTCCCTCAGTACTGCCCCTCCGACAGTGCGGCACTCCCTCAGTACTGCCCCTCCGACAGTGCGGAGCTCCCTCAGTACTGCCGCTCCGACAGTGCGGCACTCCCTCAGTACTGCCCCTCCGACAGTGCAGCACTCCCTCAGTACTGCCCCTCTGACAGTGCAGCGCTCCCTCAGTACTGCCCCTCTGACAATGCGGAGCTCCCTCAGTACTGTCCCTCCGACAGTGCGGTGCTCCCTCAGTACTGCTCCCCGACAGTGCGGAGCTCCCTCAGTACTGCCCCTCCGACAGTGCGGCACTCCCTCAATACTGCCCCTCCGACAGTGCGGAGCTCCCTCAGTACTGCCCCTCCGACAGTGCGGAGCTCCCTCAGTACTGTCCCTCCGACAGCGCAGTGCGGTGCTCCCTCAGCACTGCCCCTCCGACAGCGCATTTCGGAGCTCCCTCATTGCTGCCCCTCAGACATTGCAGCACTCCCTCCTTCTGTGTGGTAATTGTCTATGATTCTATGAAATGAGAGATTCTTGCTGCTGGTGTGCACGGCAGACGTGTGCCAAAGCATGATAACGCTAATGAGAATCTCTCTGTTTGATTGGGACTGCACTGCAGCCATTGGTTCCCTCCGAAGGCAGTATTGAGTGCCTATTTCTCTTATCAAGCTTTCTGCATCGCACTGCTTAAGAAATCCATTATAACTGAGCCGGTGAACACCTTATTATGAAAATTCTTTGCAAGTTGGATGCATATCACTGCTGTTCAATCTTTTTTTGTAAGTGGATGGTTACTTAAGGAGGTGTTTCTGCATTGATTAGAGTGGAGCTTCGAGTCCCTTTCTGCATACTGAAATATTGGCCTTGTTAAGATCCTTTATCTCCGTTTCCATATTGATCAAGTGCCAATGCTACAAAGCCATTGGCATCATCTCAGAACCCAGGAAGTGGGCACCGCATCTCTGACAGCATCTAGGACACGAAGTTTACTCAATAGCACCGTGCATGATACAACAACAACAACTTGTATTTATATAGCGCACAAGGCGCTTCACAGGACTAACATAAAAAATAGGTGCAGGAGCAGGCCATTTGGCCTTTCGAGCCTGCACCACCATTCAATATGATCATGGCTGATCATGCAACTTCAGTACCCCACCCCTGCTTTCTCTCCATACCACCTGATCCCTTTAGCCGTAAGGGTCACATCTAACTCCCTTTTGAATATACCTAATGAACTGGCCTCAACAACTTTCTGTGGTAGAGAATTCCACAGGTTCACAATTCTCTGAGTGAAGAAGTTTCTCCTCATCTCGGTCCTAAATGGCTTACCCCTTATCCTCAGACTGTGACCCCTGGTTCTGGACTTCCCCAACATCGGGAACATTCTTCCTGCATCTAACCTGTCCAATCCCGTCAGAATTTTATAAGTTTCTATGAGATCCCCTCTCATCCTTCTAAACTCCAGTGAGTATAAGCCTAGCCGATCCAGTCTTTCCTCATATGTCAGTCCTGCCATCCCGGGAATCAGTCTGGTGAACCTTCGCTGTACTCCCTCAATAGCAAGAATGTCCTTCCTCTGATTAGGAGACCAAAACTGCACACATTACTCAAGGTGTGGTTTCACTAAGGCCCTGTACAACTGCAGTAAAACCTCCCTGCCCTTATACTCAAATCCCCTCGCTATGAAGGCCAACATGCCATTTGCTTTCTTTACTGCCTGCTGTACCTGCATGCCAACCTTCAATGACTGATGTATCATGACACCCAGGTCTCGTTGCACCTCCCCTTTTACTAATCTGTCACCAATCAGATAATAATCTGCCTTCCTGTTTTTGCAACCAAAGTGGATAACCTCACATTTATCTACATTATACTGCATCTGCCATGCATTTGCCCACTCACCTAACCTGTCCAAGTCACCCTGCAGCCTCTTAGCATCCTCCTCACAGCTCACACCGCCACCCAGCTTAGTGTCATCTGCAAACTTGGAGATATTACATTCAATTCCTTCGTTTAAATTATTAATGTATATTGTAAATAGCTGGAGACCCATCACTGAACCCTGCGGCACCCCACTAGTCACTGCCTGCCATTGTGAAAAGGACCGTTTATTCCCACTCTTTACTTCCTGTCTGCCAACCAGTTCTCTATCCACGTCAATACATTACCCCCAATACCATGTGCCTTAATTTTGCACACTAATCTCTTGTGTGGGACCTTGTCAAAAGCCTTTTGAAAGTCCAAATACACCATATCCACTGGTTCTCCCTTATCCACTCTACTAGATACATCCTCAAAAAATTCTAGAAGATTTGTCAAGCATGATTTCCCTTTCATAAATCCATGCTGACTTGGACCGATCCTGTCACTGCTTTCCAAATGTGCTCCTATTACATCTTTAATAATTGATTCCAGCATTTTCCCCACTACCGATGTCAGGCTAACGGGTCTATAATTCCCTGTTTTCCCTCTCCTTCCTTTTTTAAAAAGTGGTGTTACATTAGCTACCCTCCAATCCATGGGAACTGAATCAGAGTCCGTAGAATGTTGGAAAATGACTACCAATGCATCTACTATTTCTAGGGCCACTTCCTTAAGTACTCTGGGATGCAGACTATCAGTCCCTGGGGATTTATTGGCCTTCAGTCCCTTCAAATTCCCTAACACCATTTCCTGACTAATAAGGATTTACATAGAAACATCAGTTCCTCCTTCTCGCTAGACCCTCGGTCCCCTAGTATTTTCGGGAGGTTATTTGTGTCTTCCTTAGTGAAGACAGAACCAAAGTATTTGTTCAATTGGTCTACCACTTCCTTGTTCCCCAGTATGAATTCACCTGATTCTGACTGCGAGGGACCTACATTTGTCTTCACTAATCTTTTTATCTTCTTATATCTATAGAAACTTTTGCAGTCAGTTTTTATGTTCCCTGCAAGCTTACTCTCATACTCTATTTTCCCCCTCCTAATTAAACCCTTAGTCCTCCTCTGCTGAATTCTAAATTTTTCCCAGTTCTCACTGCTGCTTTTTCTGCCCAATTTATATGCCTCTTCCTTGAATTTAACACTTTCCCTAATTTCCCTTGTTAGCCACGGTTGAGCCACCTTCCCTTTTGCATTCTTACGCCACACAGGGATGTACAATTGTTGAAGTTCATCCATGTGATATTTAAATGTCTGCCATTGCCTATCCACCGTCACCCCTTTAAGTATCATTCTCCAGTCTATCCTAGCCAATTCACGTCTCATACTATCGAAGTTACCTTTCTTGAAGTTCAGAACCCTAGTCTCTGAATTAACTGTGTCACTCTCCATCTTAATGAAGAATTCTACCATATTTTGGCCACTCTTCCCAAGGGGTCCCGCACGACCAGATTGCTAATTAATCCTCTCTCGTTACACAACACCCAGTCTAGGATGGCCAGCTCTCCAGTTGGTTCCTTGATATATTGGTCTAGAAAACCATCCCTAATACACTCCAGGAAATCCTCCTCCACCGTATTGCTACCAGTTTGGTTAGCCCAGTCAATATGTACATTAATGTCGGCCATGACAACTGCTGTACCCTTATTGCACGTGTCCCTAATTTCCTGTTTGATGCCACTCCCAACCTCCCTACTACTGTTTGGTGGTCTGTACACAACTCCCACTAACGTTTTCTGCCGTTTAGTGTTTCGCAGCTCGACCCATATAGATTCCTCATCATCCACACTAATGTCCTTCCTTACTATTGCGTTAATCTCCTCTTTAACCAGTAACGCTACCCCTCCTCCTTTTCCTTCCTATCTTTCCTTCCTGAATATTGAATACCCTTAGATGTTGAGTTCCCAGCCTTGGTCACCTTGGAGCAATGTCTCCGTAATCCCAATTACATCATACCCTTTAACAGCTATCTGCGCAGTTAATTCATCCACTTTATTATGAATGTTCCTCGCATTGAGACTCAGAGCCTTCAGGCTTGTTTTTTTAACACTCTTTGTCCTTTTAGAATTATGTTGTAAAGTGGCCCTTTTTGATTTTTTCCCTTGATTTCTCTAACCCTCCACTCTTGCTTTTCTCCTTCCTACCTTTTGCTTCTGCCCCCTTTTTACTTCCCTCTGTCTCACTGCATTGGTTCCCATCCTCCTGCCATATTAGTTTAAACCCTCCCCAACAGCACTAGCAAACACTCCCCCTAGGACATTGGTTCTGGTCCTGCCCAGGTGCAGACCATCCGGTTTGTACTGATCCCACCTCCCCCAGAACCGGTTCCAATGTCCCAGGAATTTGAATCCTCCCTTCTGCACCATTCCTCAAGCCACGTATTCATCTGAGCTATCCTGCCATTCCTACTCTGACTAGCACGTGGCACTGGTAGCAATCCTGAGATTACTACCTTTGAGGTCCTACTTTTTAATTTAGCTCCTAGCTCCCTAAATTCAGCTTGTAGGACCTCATCCCGTTTTTTACCTATATCGTTGGTACCTATATGCCCCATGACAACTGGCTGTTCACCCTCCCCCTCCAAAATGTCCTGCAGGTACCACGAGACACCTTGACCCTTGCACCCAGGAGGCAACATACCATCCTGGAGTCTCGTTTGCGGCTGCAGAATCGCCTATCTATTCCCCTTACAATAGAATCCCCTATCACTATAGCTCTCCCACTCTTTTTCCTGCCCTCCTGTGTGGCAGAGCCACCCTTGGTGCCATCGACTTGGCTGCTGCTACCTTCCCCTGATGAGCCATCTCCCCCTAACAGTACCCAAGGTGGTGTATCTGTTTTGGAGGGAGATGGCCGCAGGGGACCCCTGCACTGCCTTCCTTCCACTGCTCTGCCTGATGGTCACCCATTCCCGATCTGACTGTTTAACCTTTACCTGCGGTGTGACAACTCACTAAACGTGCTATTCACGACATCCTCAGCATCGCGGATGCTCCACAGTGAATCCATCCGCCGCTCCAGTGCCAATGCGGTCTGTCAGGAGCTGCAGCTGGATACACTTCCTGCACATGTAGTTTTTTCCCTGATTTCCCACATGGCTCAGGAGGAGCATGACATGGGTCTGGGCTCTCCTGCCATGACTTAACCTTTAAATTAACCTAATTGGTAGCAACGCCAAAGGTTTCTTACTGATAAGAAAAGAAAAACTACTCACCAATTGACCAGCCAATCACTTACCCGCTTGGCTGTGACATCACACTCGATTTCTTTCTACTTTTTTGCCTTTTGCACCTGAACCTGCTCTCCCTCTGTTGAGCTGCTCTCCTGACTGCCGCCCTTTTATGGGCCTCGCTCTCCCTCTGTTGAACTGCTCTCCTGACTGTCGCCCTTTTATGGGCCTCGCTCTCCCTCTCTGAGCTGCTCTCCCATGAGATAAAGATTTGACGCCTAGCCGCACAAATAGAAATTTACGTTTACCACCGTAAAACGTCCTGAGGTGCTTCACGGGAACGATTATCAAATTAAAAGTTTTGCACCGAGCCAGCTAAGAAGACATTAGAACAGGCGACCAGAAGCTTGGTCACAGAGGGAGGTTTTAAGGATCGTCTTGAAGGAGGAGCGAGAGGTGGAGAGGTTGAGGGAGGGAGTTCCAGAGCTTGGGGCCCAGGCGGCTGAAGGCACGGCCACCAATGCTCGTAAACCTGGCCGATACCCGCACCCGGGGCGGTGATTAAAGGGGAGGGCCCCAGCGCTTCGGTCCGCCATCTTTTTCTGTCGGCCGCCACTTGGGTTGGGTTTGGCGATGGCAGTCCTTGCGCGGTCCGGAACGCCATCGTGCCGTCCTGGCGCTCCGTCTGGGGTGGCAGGCTATAGGCTGCTCTGGGGGCCCAGTGGAGGCCATCGGAGGCCGTGCAGAGCGTGCATAAGAACATAAGAATTAGGAACAGGAGTAGGCCATCTAGCCCCTCGAGCCTGCTCCGCCATTCAACAAGATCATGGCTGATCTGACCGTGGACTCAGCTCCACTTACCCGCCCGCTCCCCATAACCCTTAATTCCCTTATTGGTTAAAAATCTATCTATCTGTGATTTGAATACATTCAATGAACTAGTCTCAACTGCTTCGCTGGGCAGAGAATTCCACAGATTCACAACCCTCTGGGAGAAGAAATTCCTTCCCAACTCGGTTTTAAATTGGCTCCCCTTTATTTTACATAAGAACATAAGAATTAGGAACAGGTGTAGGCCATCTAGCCCCTCGAGCCTGCTCCACTCAACAAGATCATGGCTGATCTGGCCGTGGACTCAGCTCCACTTACCCGCCCGCTCCCCGTAACCCTTAATTCCCTTATTGGTTAAAAATCTATCTATCTGTGATTTGAATACATTCAATTTGAGGCTGTGCCCCCTAGTTCTAATCTCCCCGACCAGTGGAAACAACCTCTCTGCCTCTATCTTGTCTATCCCTTTCATTATTTTAAATGTTTCTATAAGATCACCCCTCATCTTCTGAACTCTAACGAGTAAAGACCCAGTCTACTCAATCTATCATCATAAGGTAACCCTCTCATCTCCGGAATCAGCCTAATGAATCGTCTCTGTACCCCTTCCAAAGCTAGTATATCCTTCCTTAAGTAAGGTGTCCAAAACTGCACGCAGTACTCCAGGTGCGGCCTCACCAATACCCTGTACAGGACCTCCCTGCTTTTGTACTCCATCCCTCTCGCAATGAAGGCCAACATTCCATTCGCCTTCCTGATTACCTGCTGCACCTGCAAACTAACTTTTTGAGACAAGGACCCCCAGGTCCCTCTGCACCTCAGCATGTTGTAATTTCTCCCCATTCAAATAATATTCCCTTTTACTGTTTTTTTTTCCAAGGTGGATGACCTCACATTTTCCGACATTGTATTCCATCTGCCAAACCTTAGCCCATTCGTTTAACCTATCTAAATCTCCTTGCAGCCTCTCTGTGTCCTCTACACAACCCGCTTTCCCACTAATCTTTGTGTCATCTGCAAATTTTGTTACACTACACTCTGTCCCCTCTTCCAGGTCATCTATGTATATTGTAAACAGTTGTGGTCCCAGCACCGATCCCTGTGGCACACCACTAACCACCGATTTCCAACCCCAAAAAGAACCCATTTATCCCGACTCTCTGCTTTCTGTTAGCCAGCCAATTCTCGATCCATGCTAATACATTTCCTCTGACTCCGCATACCTTTAACTTCTGCAGTAATCTTTTGTGTGGCACCTTATCAAATGCCTTTTGGAAATCTAAATACACCACAGCCATCGGTACACCTCTATCCACCATGCTCGTTATATCCTCAAAGAATTCCAGTAAATTAGTTAAACATGATTTCCCCTTCATGAATCCATGTTGCGTCTGCTTGATTGCGGTATTCCTATCTAGATGTCCCGCTATTTCTTCCTTAATGATAGCGTCAAGCATTTTCCCCGCTACAGATGTTAAACTAACCGGCCTATAGTTACCTGCCTTTTGTCTGCCCCCCTTTTTAAACAGAGGCGTTACATTAGCTGCTCTCCAATCCGATGCTACCTCCCCAGAGTCCAGAGAATTTTGGTAGATTATAATGAATGCATCTGCTATAACTTCCGCCATCTCTTTTAATACCGTGGGATGCATTTCATCAGCAGCCTGCCCCTTTAATCGAAGGCATAGTGCTCCCTCCAGCATCCCAGTACCATCCCAGGTATCTCCAGCGGAGGTGGAGCGTGGGAGATTGAGCTCCGCTTCCTCTCGGGGCCGGTAAGGGCAATTCCGCGCCGGGCGCTAAAAGTCCCGGCCCTGGAAGTTTACCCAATCGGGGTGTGGGCCAATTTCTCCCCCTTCAAGTCTGTCCTGACTGTGAGAGGGAGGTGCTGGAAGAGCCTCTTTCGATGTGTTGAAGTCTTGGATCGACAGGGGCATAACTGAGTGCACAAGAAGCATTTGGCTGGAAGATAATAGGGTCTTGGTTCACGAGCCGCATACTGCGAACCTGAGGATATCAGCATACAAGAACCTTCCGATTATTCATTAAAGGTTCTCTGGAAGTTTGTTATTAAAGCCCTGGGGCTAAATGCCCTGAATTCTTCTGGTAAAGCTAAATAGAGGTTGCCTGGAGTCAAATAAATCTCCATTCTAATAAGACTAAGGGATAATGTGATACAACGTGTGACAACACACCCTCACCTCTGGCTTCAGGTACAGGATGTTGCTCCAAATGTAACCCCACAAGTTATTGTTGTTGAAGCTGTCAGGTTGGTCAAAAACCCAACTGGTTCACTAATGTCCTGGCCCACACATGACTCCTGTCCCACATCAATGTTTTTGACTCTTAACTGCCCCTCTGGTACACCCAGCAAGCCACTCCGTTTGTATCAACAACAACAACATATATTTATATAGCGCCTTTAACATAGTGAAATGTCCCAAGGCGCTTCACAGGAGTGTTATGAGATTAAAAAATTTGACACCGAGCCACATAAGGAGAAATTAGGGCAAGTGACCAAAAGCTCGGTCAGAGAGGTGGGTTTTAAGCAGCGTCTTGAAGGAGGAAAGAGAGGTAGAGAGGCGGAGAGGTTTAGGGAGGGAGTTCCAGAGCTTGGGGGCCCAGACAACAGAAGGCACGGCCACCGATGGTTGAGCGATTATAATCAGGGATGCTCAGGAGGGCAGACTTAGAGGAGCGCAGACATCTCGGGGGGGTTTGTGGGGCTGGAGGAGATTACAGAGGTAGGGAGGGGCGTGGCCATGGAGGGATTTGAAAATAAGGATGAGAATTTTGAAATCGAGGCGTTGCTTAAGCGGGAGCCAAAGTAGGTCAGCGAGCACAGTGGGTGATGGGTGTCGAAGGGGCAGTACTGAGTAAGTGTTTCACTGTCGGAGGGGCAGTATTGAGGGAGGGGCAGTACTGAGGGAGCACCGCTCTGTCGGAGGGTCAGTACTGAGGGAGCCCCACACTGTCGGAGGGGCAGTACTGAGGGAGCCCCACACTGTCGAAGGGGCAGTACTGAGGGAGTGCCGCACTGTTGGAGCGGCAGTACTGAAGGAGTGGCGCACTGTCGGAGGGAAGCCAATGTAGGTCAAACCACTCACCACATGAGACTACAATGGGTCAAGAAGGCGGCTCACACCTTCTCAAGGGGGGACAATTGGGGGATGGTCAATACATGCCAGCGATGCCCACATCCCGCTATAATGTGTGCCCCTATGAGGATGCTCACGGGTTTGTAGAGCTGTTCCGTTGGGAGTGGCTTAGCCAGTGACATGATGTTCACAAGACTCAATAAAACCCCGGCCAGTTGGGTTCGGGGGATCCACGATGGGGCTGGTGGATGAACCGGAAATGTGTAGTGTGATTGTTAAACCTTTGCTAATAAACCAACTAGTTCTTAATAGCAATGTGTTGCTATGAATTCTTAAGCCAAGAACCCGTGAAGCAAATACGTTCCACCCACAAATAACGAAAGGGTTACTTACCAGTCTAATGCTGAATGGCATCCAAAAAATACAGCAGGACTTGTTAGGAAGATAAGAACATTTGGGTGAATTATGCGTTTGGTCTATGGGCTATAGCACTGACAGAAATACTGAGAATGCCCGACAGCAATGCAAATTGCCTACTTTTGTTAGCTGTTTGATGGAAATCTAAATTCATGTATGAAATGATACTGGTGAAGTAGTTATTGGTGTTCAGGGAACAGTTTTCCAACGGCACGACACTACTGCGAAATATGGACAAAAAAATTAAAGCTGAAACATTTAGTGTGAAATCAGGTGGCACGTTTTTTCACACAAAGGGCAAGGGGAATCTGCAAATGTCTTTCACTCCAAAAGGGAGTGTCCGGTCACCATACTCCGGCACCACGAGGCTTGGGGCAGACCTGAGGGACCCACTGGTCTTCTCCCGCGCGGCAATCTTTAGACGTTCACTTCCAAGCTCCATAAACCTGAGCCCAATCAAAGCCCTGCCCCCGTGTCCTAACTCGCACCGAGTCCCGCTCACCCATCACCCCCCCCGTGTCCTAACAAACCGAGTCCCGCTCACCCATCACCCCCCCCCGTGTCCTAACAAACCGAGTCCCGCTCACCCATCACCCCCCGTGTCCTAACACACCGAGTCCCGCTCACCCATCACCCCCCGTGTCCTAACACACCGAGTCCCGCTCACCCATCACCCCCCGTGTCCTAACTCGCACCGAGTTCTGCTCACCCATCACCCCCCCGTGCTCACTGCCCCGTGTCCTAATTCGCACCGAGTCCCGCTCACCCATCACCCCCTGTGCTCACTGCCCCGTGTCCTAATTCGCACCAAGTCCTGCTCACCCATCACCCCCTGTGCTCACTGCCCCGTGTCCTAATTTGCACCAAGTCCTGCTCACCCATCACCCCCTGTGCTCGCTGACCTACATTGGCTCCCGGTTAAGCAACGCCTCGATTTTAAAATTCTCATCCTTGTTTTCAAATCCCTCCATGGCCCTCGCCCCTCCCTATCTCTGTAACCTCCTCCAGCCCCACGACCCCCCGAGATGTCTGCGTTCCTCTAATTCTGCCCTCCTGAGCATCCCTGATTATAATCGCTCCACCATCGGTGGCCGTGCCTTCTGTTGCCTGGGCCCCAATCTCTGGAACTCCCTGCCTAAACCTCTCTGCCTCTCTACCTCTCTGTTCCTTTCAGATACTGCTTAAAACCGACCTCTTTGGCCAAGCCTGTCCTAATATCGCCTTATGTGGCTCGGTGCCAAATTTTGATTGATTAAGCTCCTGTGAAGCGCCTTGGGTCATTTTACTAAGAAAGAAAGACATTTATATAAATGTACATTTCCATAGTGCCTTTCACAACCACCGGACCTCTCAAAGCTCTTTATAATCCATAAAGTACTTTTGGAGTGTAGTCAGTGTTGTAATGTGGGAAATACGGCAACCAATTTACACACAGCAAGCTCCCACACACAACAAGGTAATAATCTGTTTTTGTAATGTTGATTGAGACATCAATATTGGCCAGGATACCGGGGATAACTCCCCTGCATTTTGAAATAGTGCCGTGAGATCTTTTACATCCACCTGAGAGAGCAGACGGGGCCTCAGTTTAACGTCTCATCCGAAAGATGGCACCTTCGACAGTGCGGTGCTCCCTCAGTACTGCCCCTCCGACAGTGCGGCGTTCCCTCAGTACTGCCCCTCCGACAGTGCGGCACTCCCTCAGTACTGCCCCTCCGACAGTGCGGCGCTCCCTCAGTACTGCCCCTCCGACAGTGCGGTGCTCCCTCAGTACTGCCCCTCCGACAGTACGGTGCTCCCTCAGTACTGCCCCTCTGACAGTGCGGCGCTCCCTCATTATTGCCCCGCCGACAGTGCGGCGCTCCCTCAGCACTGCCCCGCCGACAGTGCGGCGCTCCCTCAGCACTGCCCCTCCGACAGTGCGGCGCTCCCTCAGCACTGCCCCTCCGACAGTGCGGCGCTCCCTCAGCACTGCCCCTCCGACAGTGCGGCGCTCCCTCAGCACTGCCCCTCCGACAGTGCGGCGCTCCCTCAGTACTGCCCCTCCGACAGTGCGGCGCTCCCTCAGTACTGCACTGGGAGGGGGAGCCTGGATTAATGTGCTCAAGTCTCTGGAATGGGACTTGAACCCACGACCTTCTGACTGAGGCGAGAATGAGTGCTGCCCCCTGAGCCACGGCTGACACTGTGTAGACACTATACGACATTAAAGCTGCTGTATCAATGCAAGTCCATGTTGTTGGATAGATAGATAGACTTCTAGACACAAAGGCATCAAGGGGTATGGGGAGAAAGCGGAAATATGGTGTTGAGATAGAGGATCAGCCATGATTATATTGAATGGCGGTGCAGACTCGAAGGGCCGAATGGCCTACTACTGCCCTATTTTCTATTTTTCTATGTTGGTTCAGTGTTACATCAGGCTTGGCTCCGCCCACTGAGTCACATTTTAACAGCACGAGACACGAGAGCGTTACGCATTAATACGGACTGGGCAGCAAATGAGCCATCCAGCATTTCACCGACTGCCCGTAACAAGCTGAGCAGGGCACTGGGGGAATGAAAATGCTTTCTGTGCATAAAATATCCCCTTGTTGGTTACATAAGCAGAAACATTCCATTTCACAGTTAAAGAGGCAGTGAATTAATGGGCAGAAAATATTGAAGACATGCTTTTAATAGACCAGCAACCCAACAGCTGCTGCATTTAGGAACAGTTTTTGAGAGCCAAAGATACAGGAATATGGAGTCGGGAGTGAGACGCGATTCCTCCTCCTCCCTGCCTGTAATGGATTTGCTTCATGGGTTCTTTGCTTCAGAATTCATAGCAACACATTGCTATTAAGAACTAGTTGGTTTATTAGCAAAGGTTTAACAATCACACTACACATTACCAGTTCATCCACCAGGCTCACAACCACCTGCCCCATCGTGGATCCCCCGAACCCAACTGTCTTGGGGTTTTATTGAGTCTTGTGAACATCATGTCACTGGCTAAGCCACTCCCAACTCAACAGCTCTACAACTATTTTAGTATAACATTAAATTAAGTGTCCCCTTTTGGTAAGGACATTAGAACCCACAATAAAACTCGAATAAAACTGTAAAGGAAACTTAGAGCAAATTAAAATTTGGTTGCCGGGGGTGATGATGCACTCCAGTCCCTCCGGCGCCCACCTCTCGCGGAAGGCCGCGAGCGTACCGGTGGACACCGCGTGCTCCATCTCCAGGGACACCCTGGCTCGGATGTAACTGCGGAAGAGAGGCAGGCAGTCGGGCTGAACGACCCCCTCGACCGCCCGCTGCCTGGGCCGGCTGATGGCCCCCTTGGCCAGGCCCAGGAGGAGGCCTTCTGACCTGCCCATTCCCCTCCGCACAGGGTGCCCAAAGATCAGGAACGTGGGACTGAAGTGCAACCAGAATTTGAGGAGCAGCCCCTTCAATAAAAACATTGGAACACGGACTCCTCCAGACCGCAGAAATTGCAGGCGGCCTGGGAGCCCGTGAACCGACTTAAAAACGTATTGCACGGGACTGCCCCGTGCACCACCCTCCAGGCCAAGTCCCTAATAAATAGAAGGAGGACTCCCGCGTAGAGGGCATTCCATCGGGGACCCCCTCCTCCTCCGGATGGCAAGATGGTGCACCATGGCGTGTCCGGACGGCAGGCGAGGATGGCAAGGTGGAGAGTGTGCAGGAGCAGACGGTACAGGAATCCCCTCCGCGCAGAACTGAAAGGCACGGAGGGGATTTCCCCGAGGAGGCTTGAGGTGTGAGGCGCCGGCTCCCGAGGGAGGTCGCGGGACTTGGAGCCGATGAGGAATTCCGTCCGGTTCAAGAAGGCGGCTCACCACCACCTTCTCAAGGGGCAATTAGGGATGGGCAATAAATGCCGGCCTTGCCAGCGACGCCCACATCCCAGGAACGATAAAAAAAATGATATACATGTAAGTTGTTCAGTAGAACATCCAGCCAGTGTCAGCCGTGGCCCAGTGGGCAGCACTCTCATCTCTGCGTCAGGAGGTTGTGGGTTCAAGTCCCACTCCAGACAGTGCGGCGCTCCCTCAGTACTGCCTCTCCGACAGTGCGGCACTCCCTCAGTACTTGTCGGATTTGAGCACATAAATCTGGGCTGACATTCCCAGTGCAGTACTGAGGGAGCGCCGCACTGTCTGAGGGGCAGTACTGAGGGAGCGTCGCACTGTCGGAGGGGCTGTACTGAGGGAGCGTCGCACTGTTGGAGGGGAAGTGCTGAGGGAGCGCTGCACTGTCGGAGGGGCAGTGCTGAGGGAGCACTGCACTGTTGGAGGGGCAATGCTGAGGGAGCGCTGCACTGTCGGAGGGGCAGTACTGAGTGAGCTCCGCACTGTCGGAGGTGCAGTACTGAGGGAGTGCCGCACTGTCGGAGGGGCATTGCTGAGGGAGCGCCGCACTATCGGAGGTGCCGTCTTTCGGATGAGACATTAAACCGAGGTCCTGTCTGTCCTCTCAGGTGGATGTAAAAGATCCCGTGGCCACTATTTTGAAGAAGAGCAGGGGAGTTCTCCCCGTTGTCCTGGGGCCAATATTTATCCCTCAATCAACATCACTAAAACAGATTATCTGGGTGATTATCACATTGCTGTGTGTGGGAGCTTGCTGTGCGCAAATTGGCTGCCGCGTTTCCCACATTACAACAGTGACTACACTCCAAAAGTACTTCATTGGCTGTAAAGCGCTTTGAGATGTCCGGTGGTCATGAAAGGCGCTCTATAAATGCAATCTTTTTTTTGCAATGTGGAGCTAGTATTGGGGCAGTGGGCTGAATGGCAGCCTCCCGCATTGAAATCTCAGCGGCTCATCAGACGGCGATAGCCCGGTTTATTCCTTCATCGATTTTTGTTGTTTTGTTGAGATTAAACATTTATAAAACGAAAACCGTTGGCCTCGCAAGAGGTTCCCAGCTGTGGCTGATGCCATTCCGAGTGGTCTTCTCATGTCATGTGGGAGTCGGTAACCAATGATCCACAAATAGCCACAGCCCGCTCATTACTCATGGGGAACGTGTGGGAGGGGACACATGAAAGAGGATTTCAGTGTAATGAAAAATAAGGAAATACTTCATCATAAAGAAAGGGAAAAACTCAACAGACCCTTGTGGGTGCAAATTACAAAATTCATCAGTTTTGTGATAACTCTATTAGTGGGCTGCTGCTAACTATAATTTAATTGTGAATAATCTAAAGTTATTATAACCGAAGAATGCCTTGGCCCCAAAATCGGAATTATTTTCCTTTGAAAACCTTTCCTGGATGTTGTTGTTTTATATATGTGATATTTCGGCGTGAGAAAAAATATCCCTTCCCTCCAGAGAGATTAACTGGGATTGCGAATGCAGAATCTCATCTGTCTGTGTGTGTTTTTGTGCTTTGCTCTTGAGTGAAGTTGACTTGAACCGAGTTTAACATTCAGTTTCTGCAGTTTTGCCGAGAGATTTAACATTGATGCGAGGGGGTTAGACCTGAAGGTTCCTGAGCAAAGCCGAGCCTTGCCTCGTGATTACCAAGCGAGGAATATTTTCCCGAAGCCTTGATCTCGCAGTCCGAGCCCCACCCTCCTGCTCGCTCCCTGCCCAGCGATATTACTGACTGAGGCGCGGGTCGGAGGTCAGGGTTCAGGGCATCGCCAAGCAAACTCCGACTGTAATGTACGCACTTGTGAGCATGCTCACATGTTTGTCGAGCTGTTGAGTTGGGAGTGGCTTAGCCAGTCACGTGATGTTCACAAGACTCAATAAAACCCCGGCCAGTTGGGTCTAGGTCATCCACGATGAGGTATGCAGTGATACCCGCCCTCCTGCATGGCTCAGAGACGAGGACCATGTACAGTAGACACCTCAAATCACTGGAGAAATACCACCAACGATGTCTCCTCAAGATCCTGCAAATCCCCTGGGAGGACAGACGCACCAACGTCACTGTTCTCGATCAGGCCAACATCCCCAGCATCGAAGCACTGACCACGGTCGACCAGCTCCGCTGGGTGGGCCACATTGTCCGCATGCCCGACACGAGACTCCCAAAGCAAGCGCTCTACTCGGTGCTCCTACACGGCAAGCGAGCCCCAGGTGGGCAGAGGAAACGTTACCAGGGACACCCTCAAAGCCTTCCTGATAAAGTGCAACATCCCCACCGACACCTGGGAGTCCCTGGCCAAAGACCGCCCTAAGTGGAAGAAGTGCATCCGGGAGGGCGCTGAGCACCTCGAGTCTCGTCGCCGAGAGCATGCAGAAAGCAAGCGCAAATCTGTCCCACCCTCCCCTCCCCTTCCCTCAACGACTATCTGCCCCACCTGTGACAGAGACTGTAATTCCCGTATTGGACTGTACAGTCACATGAGAACTCACTTTTGGAAGCAAGTCTTCCTCGATTTCGAGGGACTGCCTATGATGATGATGATGTAGTTGTGAGCCTGGTGGATGAACCGGTAATGTGTAGTGTGATTGCTAAAACTTTGCTAATAAACCAACTAGTACTTAATGGCGATGTGTTACTATGCATTCTTAAGCAAAGAACCCATGAAGCAAATACATTGCAGTATCCAACCGTTACAAGTGGTTCAAAGAGATGGCCCTCCTTCACCTTCTCGGAATCAGGGCAATAAATGGCACTCGCCTCCCGAGAATGAATGAACAAAAGAAACAAGTCTGCCAACAGGGAATAGCGGCGGAGACGTTGTTGGGCCCAGATCAGCCACACCCTTTCACCCCCCCCACCATTGGAGCTTGAGGCCTGATTGACAGCTTGACGATGTGCGTAACTGACACCATCCTTCGCAGCTCTCTCACCGTTGATGATCGCAGCTTCGAAGAGCAGGAGAGGTGTCGAGGAGACTGGCACACGTTGCACGGGTTGGCATCACCTGGCTACAGAGGATGAGTCTTGTCTGTGGCGTGGGTGGCAAGGTGCCAGCTTTGCAATCCTCCTTGTGGTTTTTCAAGCCAATGCTCACTATATTTGGAGCCAAAGCCGTCTCCATGGCACCAGTCTGTTCCTCTGTGATAATTGGGAGCTGTCTTTAAAATAGATTTAAAAGGGATGTATTACGCTGGGGTGGGGGGGCGGTGCGGGGGGAACTCCAGGCCAGAATGAGGTCTTGTTCTTTTGTCCAATCCCTCAAAAAAGGTCTTCGTTACTAACGCCTGTCTGACTGGAAGGCATCATCATCATCATCATAGGCAGTCCCTCGGAATCGAGGAAGACTTGATTCCACTCTTAACATGAGTCCTTAGGTGGCTGAACAATCCAATACGAGAGCCACAGTCCCTGTCACAGGTGGGACAGACAGTGGTTGAGGGAAAGTGGAGGGTGGGACTGGTTTGCCGCACGCTCCTTCCGCTGCCTGCGCTTGGTTTCTGCACGCTCTCGGCAACGAGACTCGAGGTGCTCAGCGCCCTCCCGGATGCACTTCCTCCACTCCCAGGTGTCGGTGGGGATGTTGCACTCCATCAGGGAGGCTTTGAGGGTGTCCCTGTAACGTTTCCTCTGCCCACCTTTGCCCCAAAGGAGTTCCGAGTGGAGCGCTTGCTTTGGGAGTCTCGTGCCTACAGTGCACTGGACAGCAGGTTCCTCCGGCTAACTGGGGCTTCAATCCACACCACCACAAATACCGCCCGCCGCTGCTGATTCAGGCGGTCTCCAGTCAGCTCCCAGTGAACACAGGACTGCACCGCACACTTAGCAACAACAACCTGCATTTATATAGCGCCTTTAAAGTAGTGAAGCGTCCCAAGATGCTTCACAGAAGTATTATGCAATAAAAATTTGACACCGAGCCGCATAAGTAGATATTAGGGCAGGTGACCAGAAGCTTGGTCAAAGAGGTCGGTTTTAAGGAGCGTCTTGAAGAAGGAAAGAAAGGTAGAGAGGCGGAGAGGTTTAGGGAGTGAGTTCCAGAGCTTGGGGCCCAGGCAACAGAAGGCACGGCCACCGATGGTGGAGCGATTATAATCAGGGATGATCAAGAGGGCAGAATTGGAGGAGCGCAGAGATCTCGGGGAGTTGTGGGGCTGGAGGAGATTACAGAGATAGGGAGGGGCGAGGCCATAGAAGATTTGAAAATAAGGATGTGAATTTTGAAATCGAGGTGCAGTGGAGTATTTAAAATAAACACTCAACACCAGGTCTGGGTTCGAAGATTCAAGTCGTCTTTATTTTGCATCGGTGGGGAGACCACCTGCTGGTTGTCTGTAGCCAGGCCTCTCCGATGATACAAAGTTCCAAGCAACCTTTAATACACTTAATGATGCATGTCAGCCTCGTGCACGGCCCCTCTATGCCGTTTAATTGTCCTAAAGCCCGCGTGCACAATTGCTGCTTGACCAATTCCTTTTCGCGTCACACAGTCATTGGCCTATGTCTCACACTAGATGGAGTTTCTCCAACAAGTCACCTCTGACCCCTTGCCCTGCTTAGCTGCCCCTCTGCGCTTCCTGTGGTTCAAGAATTTGGCTATTTGTAATTGTCCTCAAGTTACACAGTTTTCAACAATAAATCATTCTGACATGTTATCTCTTCTGCCCTTTAAGCAACTTAGAAAGGATTCATTAATTATAACAGAGCTCGAAAGCCCTGCTTCACGAGACATTGCTTAACTGGAAGCCAATGTAAGTCAACATAAGAATTAGGAGCAGGAGTCGGCCATTCGGCCACTCGAGCCTGCGCCGCCGTTCAATAAGATTGTGGCTGATCTGATCTTGGCCTCAACTCCACTTCCCCGCCCGCTCCCCATAACCTCTGACTCCCCTATAGTTCAAAAATCTGTCTATCTCCACCTTAAATATATTCAATGACTCAGCCTCCACAGCTCTCTGGGGCAGAGAATTTCACACAGATTTACAACCCTCTGAGAAGAAATTCCTCCTCATCTCCGTCTTAAATGGGAAACCCCTTATTCTGAAACTATGCACCCTAGTTCTAGATTCCCCCACGAGGGGAAACATCCGCTCTGCAACTATCCTGTCAAGCCCCCTCAGAATCTTATACTTTTCAATAAGATCACCTCTCATTCTTCTAAACGCCAATGAGTATAGGCCCAACCTGCTCAACCTTTCCTCATAAGACAACCTCATCCCAGGAATCAACCTAGTCTCTGAACTGCCTCCAATACCCTTTCCTCTAAACTGTCAACCTAACTCAGAGCAGGGAGGCTCGCTGTTGTGAATGAGATTTCCACACCGGGTTTCTGTCCTGAGTGTAAAGAGATTGAATTTTGGAGAGGGAGAACGGGTGACACTGCTGGAGGGAATGACTGAGTTAATTCCATCGTGTCTTCGAGCATACCGCCCATCATACTCAGCCCAGCGGGGTCTACGCCAGAAGAAGGGAGCAGTTTACCTGAAATCCGTGACCATTTTTCCCTTTCTAGGGTTAAAAAAAAATTGGATTTTAGTCTTTGGCCTGTTAGGGTTAGGAGTTGGCCATGACTCAGTGGGCAGCACACTCGCCTCCGAGTCAGGAGGTCGTGGGTTCAAATCCCACTCAGAGACTCGAGCATAAAATCTAGGCTGACCCTTCCAGTGCAATATTGAGGGAGCGCTGCACTGTTGGAGGGGCAGTACTGAGGGAGCACTGCATTGTTGGAGGGGAGTACTGAGGGAGTGCTGCACTGTCGGAGGGGCAGTACTGAGGGAGCCCCGCACTGTCGGAGGGGCTGTACTGAGGGAGCGCCGCACTGTCGGAGGGGCAGTGCTGAGGGAGCCCCGCACTGTCAGAGGAGCAGTACTGAGGGAGTGCCGCACATTCAGAGGGGCAGTAGTGGAGGAGCGCTGCACTGTTGGAGGGGCAGTACTGAGGGAGCGCCACTGTCAGAGGGTCAGTACTGGGTGAGCGGCGCACTGTCGGTGGGGCAGTACAGAGGGAGTGCTACACTGTCGGAGGTGCCATCTTTCATATGATATGTTAAATCAGGCCCTGACTGCTCTCTCAGGTGGATGTAAAAGATTCCATGGCACTATTTTGAAGAAGAGCAGGGGAGTTCTCCCCGGTGTCCTGGGCCCAATATTTATCCCTCAACCAACATCACTAAAACAGATTATCTGGGTCATTATCACATTGCTGTGTGTGGGAGCTTGCTGTGCGCAAATCGGCTGCCGCGTTTCCCACATTACAACAGTGACTATACTCCAAAAATGTCATTGGCGGTAAAGTGCTTTGGGTCGTCTCGAGGTTGTGGAAGGCGCTATATAAATGCAAGTAAGTCTTTCGATTTCAAGCTGCACTCCGGGGCATTCTGTTAAGAGACTTCCCCGGTCTATATTCGGTTTGATTATTATGCAAGTGTAGCCACTGTGTTGAGGTGCGGTGTGCGTGTACACGGGTAACAACAGCCACTGGTGTCCTCCGCACCTCACAGCACCACCAGCTACAGGCAGCACAAGCTTCCTGCCGACAGGATTAATGCGCGAGTTTCATTTCAATCTCATAGTTCAGGCGGATTTGTAAAGACACACACTGCTCCTGAATTATGAGGGAAAGTCTGTCTTGTAAGTAACCTCATTTGCGTAGGTCATTTACGTGAGCTGTATTTTAATGTGTGCCTCTGTATAACAGGCACAAGAGTCCCAGCGTTAACCCCTCCCTATCTCTGTAATCTCCTCCTGCCCCACAAACCCCCCCGAGATCTCTGCGCCCCTCTAATTCTGCCCTCCTGACCATCCCTGATTATAATCGCTCCACCATCGGTGGCCGTGCCTTCTGTGGCCTGGGCCCCAAGCTCTGGAACTCCCTCCCTAAACCATCTCCGTCTCTCTACCTCTCTCTCCTCCTTCAAGACGCTCCTTAAAACCCACCTCCCCTGCGCTAATTTCTACTTATGCGGCTCGATGTCAAATTTAAAAAAAATCTCATCACACTCCTGCGAAGCGCCGTGGGAAGTTTCACTACGTTAAAGGCAAGTTGTTCCCACCCATGGAAATGAAGGTGAAAGTTGGGGAATAAAATGGCGATCTGCAGCACCTCTTCCCCCCTCCCCCTCCCCCTCCCATGGCGCAATTTTAACTTTCGTGCTCTCGGGAGTGTGCAGGTCACACACTATCACGTGTCCTCGTTGTACTTGCATCATGGGTTCTTTGCTTAAGAATCCATAGCAACACATTGCTATTAAGAACTAGTTGGTTTATTAGCCAAAGGTTTAACAATCACACTACACATTACCGGTTCATCCACCAGGCTCACAACCACCTGCCCCATCGTGGATCCCCCGAACCCAACTGGCCGGGGTTTTATTGAGTCTTGTAAACGTCACGTGACTGGCTAAGCCACTCCCAACTCAACAGCTCCACACATCTGTGAGCATCCTCGCAGGGGCACACATTACACTTGTAGATATTGCAATGTTGGGGTGGTGATCTGGACCCCCGGCCTGATTGTAACCTCTCGTAACCGCGAATGGCACGATCCCAGGAGACGCGAGTGATGCGGCTGGAGGCGTCAGGCCAGAAGAAGCCCGGGTAAAGCAGTGAATTTCTGTTTAATCGTGGAAATGATCCTTGTAGCCCAGAGGAGCAGGGGAGGCCCGGGAGTTGGCTGTGGGAGCCGAAGGAACACCGGTCTTGCTGGGCATCTCCTGGCTCCGCCTGGCAGCTGTATCCCTGTACCCCGCCCCAGATCAGGCCTCGGGTTCAAAGAGCAGTCGGGCCCCGATGATATTAGTTCCGTGGAGAGGCTGGAGAAGCTGGGGTTGTTCTCCTCGGAGCAGAGAAGGTTGAGAGGAGATCTAATCGAGGTGTTCCATATCACGAGGGGTCTGCTACCAAAGGCAGCTGAAACTGTCGATTAAACGAGATAGAGTAAAATAATTGTTTCCACCGGCAGGAGAGTCAGTAGCCAAAAGACACAGAGTTAAGATAATAGGCACAAGCCAGAGGCGAGATGAGAAAAACATTGTTTCATGCAGTGACTATCCCCGTAACTGAAGTTCCTCAGCCCTGGAGCCATTCTCGTAAATCTTTTCTGCTCCCTCTCTAAGGCCTTCACATCCTTCCTAAAGTGCGGTGCCTAGTTGAGGTCCAACCAGTGTTTTATAAAGGGAACTGCTTCCAAAGGCAGCTGAAAACGCCAAGGCTGTTTTTCTTGTTCTCTGACTTTGGCCGCCTCTGACAAGTTCAAGTTGCCCATCCCGACTTGCCCTGGGCGCTCTTCTCAGCAAACCTCTGACTTGGCTTGGCCCTTTCGGACGGCTTGAGCAATGAGGCACACAGAGTGGGACTGAGATCTCGTGTCGATCAGACTGGGCGAAGGATGGCATGCTCCCTCTCACTGAAGGATGTTGGGGAGCCGGTTGGGTTTGGCTCAGGACCTGGCATTGTTTGTGCTCATTGTTCTGATGCCGGTCTCGAAATGGCCAAACGCGTTGGACTCAACCTCAACTTGGCATGGTGGGATTTGAACAGCATCTTGCATTCATATAGCACCTTTGACATTGTAAAATGTCCCAAGGCGCTTCACAGGAGCGATTAGCAAACAAAATTTGACACCGAGCCACATTGGGAGAAATTAGGGACAGGTGACCAAAAGCTTGGTCAAAGCAGTAGGTTTTAAAGAGCATCTTAAAGGAGGAAAGAGGTAGAGATGTGGAGAGGTTTAGGGAGGGAGTTCCAGAGCTTGGGACCCAGGCAACAGAAGGCATGGCCACCGATGGTGGAACGATGAAAATCGTGGATACTCAAGAGGGCAGAATTTGAGGAGCGCAGATATCTCGGGGGGGCAGGTGCTGGAGGAGATTACAGAGATAGGGAGGGGTGAGGGCCCTGGAGGGATTTGAACACAAGGAGGAGAATTTTGAAATCGAGGTGTTGCTTAACTGGCAGCCAATGTAGCCAATGTAGCGAGCACAGGGGGTGATGGGTGAGCGGGACTCAGTGCGAGTTAGGACATGGGGCAGCGAGCACAGGGGGTGATGGGTGAGCGGGACTCAGTGCGAGTTAGGACATGGGGCAGCGAGCACAGGGAGTGATGGGTGAGCAGGACTTGGTGCGAGTTAGGACACGGGGCAGCGAGCACAGAGGGTGATGGGTGAGCGGGACTCGGTGCGAGTTAGGACACGAGCAGCTGAGTTTTGGATCACCTCTAGTTTACGTAGGGTGGAATGTGGGAGGCCAGCCAGGAGTGCGTTGGAATAGTCAAGTCTAGGGGTAACAAAGGCACGGATGAGGGTTTCAGCAGCGGATGAGCTGAGGCAGGGGCAGAGACGGGCGATGTTACGGAGGTGGAATAGATGATTTTAGTTATGCTGTGGATATGTGGTCGGAAGCTCATTTCAGGGTCAAATATGTCACCAAGTTGCGAACAGTCTGGTTCAGCCTCAGACAGGAGTTGGGGAGAGGGATGGGGTCGGGGGCTGGGGAACGGAGTTTGTGACGGGGACCGAAAACAATGGCTTCGGTCTTCCCAATATTCAATTGGAGAAATTTCTGCTCATCCAGAACTGGATGTGGGACAAGCAGTCTGACAATTTAGAGACCGAGGAGGGGTCGAGAGAAGTGGGGGGGTGAGGTAGAGCTGGGCGTACACATGGAAACTGACGCTGTGTTTTCGGATGATGTCGCCGAGGGGCAGCGTGTGGATGAGGAATAGGAGGGGGCCAAGGATAGATCATGATGTTGGAGCGACTGGCCCATGTATTAAACAGTAGTAACCACAGAAAAGTAGTGCGGATGCTGGAAATCTGAAATAAAAACATTAAATGCTGGAAACGTTTAGGTATTCAACTGGCTGGAATGACCTTGTGAGATGCTACACTGACGTTGGGTATCTTTGCTTGATTGACTGAAGGAGACTTCATTACTGAGCCTAGATAGTAGGCCTGGAGCTCAATATAAAGAGGTATTGGAGCACTTTATTGATTTTTATATAAACATGCAGAAATCTCTTCCTGCCCTGGATTTAATTGATAACAGCCTTGATAAATGTTAGGTTTCACATTTTTCCCACTGTGGGAAGAGTCTTGCTTACGAGGCGTGACAGAAATATAACACGTGAAAGTCTTCTGTTATCAATTAAACTTTTTGCCTGTGGGTTTGAGACAGTTTATATAGAAAGGCGCTCAGCACTTAGTTCTGCTCTCTTGCTATCAAATTATGGGATGGCGGTTCATCCGCATGTCGCTAATCTCCTGTGGTTTCGCTCGTGTCAGCTGTGGCTCAGTGGGCAGCGCCCTCGCCTCCGAGTCACGTAGGTCCAAGGTTCAAGTCCCACTCCAGAGATTTGAACAGAAAAAAATCTAGGTTGACGCTTCCTGTGCAGTACTGAGGGAGTGCCGCACTGTCGGAGGGGCAGTACTGAGGGAGCACCGCACTGTCGGAGGGGCAGTACTGAGGGAGTGCCGCACTGTCGGAGGGGCAGTACTGAGGGAGCGCCGCACTGTCGGAGGGGCAGTACTGAGGGAGCGCCGCACTGTCGGAGGGGCAGTACTGAGGGAGAGCCGCACTGTCGGAGGGGCAGTACTGAGGGAGAGCCGCACTGTCGGAGGGGCAGTACTGAGGGAGCGCCGCACTGTCGGAGGGGCAGTACTGAGGGAGCGCCGCACTGTCGGAGGGGCAGCACTGAGGGAGTGCCGCACTGTCGGAGGGACAGTACTGAGGGAGCGCCGCACTGTCGGAGGGGCAGTACTGAGGGAGAGCCACACTGTCGGAGGGGCAGTACTGAGGGAGCGCCGCCCTGCCGGAGGGGCAGTATTGAGGGAGCGCCGCACTGTCGGAGGGACAGTACTGAGGGAGCGCCGCACTGTCGGAGGGGCAGTACTGAGGGAGAGCCACACTGTCGGAGGGGCAGTACTGAGGGAGCGCCGCCCTGCCGGAGGGGCAGTACTGAGGAAGTGCCGCACTGTCGGAGGGGCAGTACTGAGGGAGCGCCGCATTGTGTTGGAGGGGCAGCACTGAGGGAGTGCCGCACTGTCGGAGGGACAGTACTGAGGGAGCGCCGCACTGTCGGAGGGGCAGTACTGAGGGAGAGCCACACTGTCGGAGGGGCAGTACTGAGGGAGCGCCGCCCTGCCGGAGGGGCAGTATTGAGGGAGCGCCGCACTGTCGGAGGGACAGTACTGAGGGAGCGCCGCACTGTCGGAGGGGCAGTACTGAGGGAGAGCCACACTGTCGGAGGGGCAGTACTGAGGGAGCGCCGCCCTGCCGGAGGGGCAGTACTGAGGGAGCGCCGCATTGTGTTGGAGGGGCAATACTGAGGGAATGCCGCACTGTCGGAGAGGCAGTACTGAGGGAGCGCCGCATTGTGTTGTAGGGGCAGCACTGAGGGAGTGCCGCACTGTCGGAGGGGCAGTACTGAGCGAGCGCCGCACTGTCGGAGGGGCAGTACTGAGGGAGAGCCGCACTGTCGGAGGGATAGTACTGAGGGAGCGCCGCACTGTCGGAGGGGCAGCACTGAGGGAGAGCCGCACTGTTGGAGGGGCAGTACTGAGGGAGCGCCGCACTGTCGGAGGGGCAGTACTGAGGGAGAGCCACACTGTCGGAGGGGCAGTACTGAGGGAGCGCCGCCCTGCCGGAAGGGCAGTACTGAGGGAGCGCCGCATTGTGTTGGAGGGGCAGCACTGAGGGAGTGCCGCATTGTGTTGGAGGGGCAGCACTGAGGGAGTGCCGCACTGTCGGAGGGGCAGTACTGAGGGAGCGCCGCACTGTCGGAGGGGCAGTACTGAGGGAGCGCAGCACTGTCGGAGGTGCCGTCTTTCGGATGAGACGTTAAACTGAGGCCCCGTCTGCCTTCACTGGTGGATGTAAAAGATTCCACGGCACTATTTTGAATAAGAGCAGGGGAGTTATCCCCGCTGTCCTGGGGCAATAATTATCCAATTAGTCCCAATACCCCCGGCTCTTTCCCCAAAGCCCGGCAAATGTTCCCCCTTTGAGTATTTACCCAATTCCCGTTTGCAAGTCACTATTGAATCTGCTACCACCCGTCCTTTCAGGCAGCGGGTTCCAGATCACAACCATGTTTATTTTCTTTGTGACAGATGCAAATCAGTCTTAAAGATGGTGTTGGTGTCTGATGTGAACCATCTGGTGTGTGGTGTACGTCATCGTGAATGTGTTGTTGGCTCCCGGCCACCTTGCCAATCATTTCCTGATCATACCCCTCAGTCAGACTGCTGACTGGCTAACAGTACCCACACTGCCCAGGCCAGAGTCACACATCACAACTGCGTCTGTGACCCTGGAGCGCTATCCTGCATTCACCACTCGGCAGACCCCCCCCCTATACAACCCTCCCCGCGCGCCAACCACGCCATTCCCCTCCATCACGTCTCCCCCCCGCCCCATTGTCCAGCTCTGTGGGTCAATACCCGCATTGCACCACTCCAATCCATCTCAACACAGTCACCACGTCTCCAGAGTCAGAAGGTCGTGGGTTCAAGTTCCCACTCCAGACACTTGAGCACATAATCCAGACTGACGCTCCCAGTGCAGTACTGAGGGAGTGCCGCACTGTTGGAGGGGCAATACTGAGGGAGCGCCGCACTGTCTGAGGGAGGCCACACTGTCGGAGGGGCAGTACTGAGGGAGTGCCGCACTGTCAGAGGGGCAGTACTGAGGGAACGCCGCATTGTCGGAGGGGCAGTACTGAGGGAGCGCCGCACTGTCGGAGGGACAGTACTGAGGGAGCGCTGCACTGTCGGAGGGGCAGTACTGAGGGAACGCCGCATTGTCGGAGGGGCAGTACTGAGGGAGCGCTGCACTGTCGGAGGGGCAGTACTGAGGGAACGCCGCATTGTCGGAGGGGCAATACTGAGGGAGCGCCGCACTGTCTGAGGGAGGCCGCACTGTCGGAGGGGCAGCACTGAGGGAGAGCCGCACTGTCGGAGGGGCAGTACTGAGGGAGCGCCGCACTGTCGGAGGGGCAGTACTGAGGGAGCGCCGCACTGTCGGAGGGGCAGTACTGAGGGAGCGCCGCACTGTCGGAGGGGCAGTACTGAGGGAGCGCCGCACTGTCGGAGGGACAGTACTGAGCGAGCGCTGCACTGTCGGAGGGGCAGTACTGAGGGAACGCCGCAATGTCGGAGGGGCAGTACTGAGGGAGCGCCGCACTGTTGGAGGGGGCAGTACTGAGGGAGTGAGTCAATGGCGGAGGAGGGATTTATGTGGGTGGGTCAGTGGGGGAGGTGGGGTTGGGATGGGGAGTGGGGAGAGTGGGTGGGGAGCGGGGAGGGAGTTCTGTGGGTGGATGGGGAGTATTCGGGATAATTACTGACCCCTGGCAGTGCGGCAGCCTGTGTCTTGTCGGTCCGGCCGAGAAGCGCAACAGCCCAGTGTAATCCATCTCCCGCACTGATGCCTTGAGCCCAGAGTCTTGTTGCATTCTGCGTTGTGTCCGCTGGGCCCTTTCATTCATTAGGTGCCACACATCACAGCGAGAGAGACCCCATTACAATTCTGTATGGATTGTAGCGTGAAAAAGGATTTGAACAACATATATAGGCGACGTAAAAAATAACATTGTCCTTTGCCCAGTCTCAGAGTGCCTGTATATAAAGATGGATGGAGGTAGTTCAGACCGTGTTATTACAAGCTACAGGAGCAATAACACAACATTCAGCACAGATTCATCTTGAGATTAGGTCCCTTATTCCTGGCCTGCGAGTGGCCGGAAGGAAGATTTGATGATGAAAGGTTGGTTGTGAAGTTACAGGGCTGCCCTGATAGCTCAGTATGTTCCTGAGCCTCGCAGATCAGGGCAGTGCTGGTCTGTATTGAGCCCGGCTGAGCTCTGCCCAAGTAGAGACCATTGTGACACACGGAGCTTCAGCGGCCCTGGGCAAGGGTGGTGGACATCACAGACCTCCAGCCAGCAAAGTGCGTTTGGACTAAAAACAGAGAATGAACACTGGAAATCTCAGTGGGTCAGGCAGCATCTGTGGAGAGAGAGAGAGAGAGAGAGAAACAAGAGTTAACGTTTCGGGTCAGTGACACTTCGTCAGAACTGACGAATGTTCGAAAAGAACGGGTTCTTAAGGAGCGTTGAAAGGGGGAGGGGAGGAAAGAACAAAAGGGAAGGTCGGTGATAGGGTGGAAGACAGGAGAGATTAGAGAGACAAACGGGATGATGGACTGAATTGAAATGGTAATGACAGAAGTTAGAAACAGGTTGGTCAAGATAGGTTGCGAATCATCATCATCATAGGCAGTCCCTCGGAATCGAGGAAGACTTGCTTCCACTCTTAAAATGAGTCCTCACGCTCTTTCCGCTTGGTTTCTGCACGCTCTCGGCGACGAGACTCGAGGTGCTCAGCGCCCTCCCGGATGCACTTCCTCCACTTAGGGCGGACTGGTCTTTGGGCCCAGGGACCCCCAGGTGTCGGTGGGGGATGTTGCACTTTATCAGGGAGGCTTTGAAGGGTGTCCCTTGTAACGTTTCCTCTGCCCACCTTTGGCTCACTTGCCGCGAAGGAGTTCCGAGTAGAGCGCTTGCTTTGGGGAGTCTCATGCGGACTACGTGGCCCGCCCAGCGGAGCAGGAATAATGACCAGCTGCTATTGGAGACAAAGAGAAAAAAAAAACAAGATCGGGGGCGGGCGGGGAAGGGAAGGGAGCCAAAGATGGGCCGAGGTTAACGGTCTGAAATTGTTGACCTCGAGGTTGAGTCCAGGAGGCTGTAAAGTGCCTAAACAAAAGATGAGGTGCTGCTCCTGGAGCTTACGTTGAGCTTCGTTGTAACAGTGTCGGAGGCCGAGGGCAGAGTGGGAGTTTGGACATTTGGAGCTCAGCAAGGGATAGCACCCTCACCAGAATAGCCCACCGACAGTCTCCAGAGGGAACAGGAGGAGGCCATTCACCACCCCACACCCTCCCCTCCCCCCCCCCCCCCCATGAGCCTGTTCCGCCATTCAATTGGATCATGGCCGATCTTAACTCCATATACCCGCCTTGGCTTTCAACGGGAGTTGGATAAATAGCTGAAGGAATAAAAATTGCAAGTGCTACAGGTAAAGGATGTGGGAGTGGGGGAGGGGGACTGGCTGAGGTGCTCTTGCAGAGAGCCGGCACAGGCTCGACAGGCCGGCTGGCTTCCTGTGTTGTAACCGTTCTATGGAGCCAGATCCCTTAATCCCCTTACCCCGACAAAATTCTATCCATCTCAGTTTTGACGTTTTCAATTGACCCCGACACACAACCCCCCCCCACCTCCACCAAGCCCCAATAGCTTTTTGGGAGAGTTCCAGATTCCCACTGCCCTCCGTGTGAAAAAATGTTTCCTGACTTCACCCCTAAATGGCTTGGCTCTAATTTGAAGGTTCTACCCGTGAAGGCGGACATCGGGAGAATGGTCGTTGATTTGAGGAAACACAATACGAAATCGGAGCAGGAGTCGGCCATTCGGCCGCTCGAGCCTGCTCCACCATCATGGTTGATCCGATCATGGACTCGGGTCCACTTCCCTGCCCTACAATAGGGGGGCTTTGTTTTTTTTAGTACAGAGGGGACTTCGAGCCGACCCGATAGAGGTCTTGAAAATGGTGAATGGGTTGGACAGGGCTAGGGTTGGAGAAAGTTTCTCCTTATGGGAGAACCCATAACTAGGTGTCATAAATACAAGGCAGTCACTAATAAACTCGCTACCACAGGAACTGGTCCAGGCAAACAGCTTAGATGCATTCAAAAGGGAACTAGACGATCACATGAGAGAAAAGGGGATAGAAAGATGCTGAGATGAGGCAGATGGAAATGAAGGAGACACCTAAACACCAGCATGGACTAGTTGGGCCGAATGGCCAGTCTCTGTTCCATACGTTCCACATATTTCTATCCCATTAAGGCTCACGGAGAAGGGGAGACAATTTGAGAGCGAGCAAGAAGGGGTGCACTGTCAGCAGAGTTGCAAGGCCCAGTGCGGAAATTGGAAAGATTAGATTTTTTTTTGGCCCAATTGTGTGGAGATTATTTCCAGGATGTCTCCACATCTTCGGTCTGGCTTTTCAGCGGTGATTTGAAGAGGAAGTGAAAGCAAATATTTCCACCAAGTGCTGGATAAAGTAATAAAGAACTTGCATTTATATAGCGCCTTTCATGACCACTGAGCGTCCCAAAGCGCTTTACAGCCAATGAAGTACTTTTGGAGTGTGGTCACTGTTTAAATGTGGGAAACGCGGCAGCCAATTTGCGCACAGCAAGCTCCCACACACAGCAACGTGATAATGACCCAGATAACCTGTTTTAGTGATGCTGATTGAGGGATAAATATTGGCCCCAGGACACCGGGGAGAACTCCCCTGCTCTTCTTCGCAATAGTGCCACGGGATCTTTTACATCCACCTGAGAGAGCAGACGGGGTCTCGGTTTAACGTCTCATCGAAGAAACGGCACCTTCAACAGTGCGGCGCTCCCTCAGTACTGCCCCTCCGACATTGCGGCGCTCCCTCAGTACTGCCCCTCCGACAGTGCGGCACTCCCTCAGCACTGCCCCTCCGACAGTGCGGCGCTCCCTCAGTACTGCCCCTCCGACAGTGCGGCGCTCCCTCAGTACTGCCCCTCCGACAGTGCGGCACTCCCTCAGTACTGCCCCTCCGACAGTGCGGCGCTCCCTCAGTACTGCCCCTCCGACAGTGCGGCGCTCCCTCAGTACTGCCCCTCCGACAGTGCGGCGCTCCCTCAGTACTGCCCCTCCGACAGTGCGGCGCTCCCTCAGTACTGCCCCTCCGACAGTGCGGCGCTCCCTCAGTACTGCCCCTCCGACAGTGCGGCGCTCCCTCAGTACTGCCCCTCCGACAGTGCGGCGCTCCCTCAGTACTGCCCCTCCGACAGTGCGGCGCTCCCTCAGTACTGCCCCTCCGACAGTGCGGCGCTCCCTCAGTACTGCCCCTCCGACAGTGCGGCGCTCCCTCAGTACTGCCCCTCCGACAGTGCGGCGCTCCCTCAGTACTGCCCCTCCGACAGTGCGGCGCTCCCTCAGTACTGCCCCTCCGACAGTGCGGCGCTCCTTCAGTACTGCCCCTCCGACAGTGCGGCGCTCCCTCAGTACTGCCCCTCCGACAGTGCGGCGCTCCCTCAGTACTGCCGTGAGATGGTCCACCTTGACTTTGTGCTCAAGTCTAAGGAGTGGGACTTGCTACTGAGCCACGGCAGGAGTGAGAAAAATTGTCACTCTATAATTTTTGAGTGCCAAGGGAGTCTATTTATTTGCCTGAGCCCCTGTGCTGAACGAGTACCGTTCTTTGATGTGTATATTGGAACCAATCATGAGACCTGTGTACGTTGGGTCCAACATAAAATAATCTTATCGCTTTTGAAATCTAAATCAATTAGACCTGAGACTTTTTCAATCTACAGGTGCCTCGAGCCCTTTTCTCCCTTATGCTCTGAGAACCTGGCAAAGCAACATTGAACAAATCCAAATCTAATTTAAACGCCAATGACATGAGCTGCAAGTGTTTGTGCTCTCTCCCACCCCCCGAGGCATTGATATAAACTTTTCAAAAGAAACCGAGGAAGCAGAGGGCGAGTAAGTGATTGCGAAACCCTTTCAAGTGCGTGTAATTCCAAAGGGAGTACCTGGTACGCAAATATTTTTACATATATTTTTACTTGAACATTCCTCATTAAAATAACCAGCTCCAGGCGATTAAACTCTACCCAAAATACAGTGCGGCCGTTGAGTGAGTCTGCCGTTAAAATCGCTTGGCATCGTTTTTAATCAGAAAAAGGTGTGAAAGAGAGACTTGCATTTATACAGCGCCTTTCACCACCCCAGCACATCCCAAAGTGCTTTACAGCCAATGAAGTACTTTCGGAGTGTAGTCACTGTTGTGATGTGGGAAACACGGCAGCCAATTTGCACACAGCAAGCTCCCACACACAGCAATGTGATAGTGACCAGATAATCTATTTTTTTGTTAAATTGATTGAGGGATAAATATTGGCCCCAGGACACCGGGAATAACTCCCCTGCTCTTCTTCGAAATAGTGCCATGGGATCTTTTACGTCCACTTGAGAGGGCAGACGGGGCCTCGGTTTCACGTCTCATCCAAAAGATGGCACCTCCGACAGTGCGGCGCTCCCTCAGTACTGCCCCTCCGACAGTGTGGTGCTCCCTCAGTACTGCCCCTCCGACAGTGCGGCGCTCCCTCAGTACTGCCCCTCCGACAGTGCGGCGCTCCCTCAGTACTGCTCCTCCGACAGTGCGGCGCTCCCTCAGTACTGCCCCTCCGACAGTGCGGCGCTCCCTCAGTACTGCCCCTCTGACAGTGCAGCGCTCCCTCAGTACTGCCCCTCCCTCAGTACTGCCCCTCTGATGTGCGGTGCTCCCTCAGCACTGCACTGGGAGTATCAACCTGGATATTTTTGTGCCCTGGAGTAGGACTTGAACCCACAACCTTCTGACTCAGAGGCGAGAGTGCTGCCCACTGAACCACAGCTGACACTAATGTAGGAGACGCGGCAGACAATTTGCACACAGCAAGCTCCCACAAACAGCAATAAGTTAAATTTCATTTGCACGGGGTCTCTGCAGATAATCAGTATTAACAGGGGGTCCCTCAGAGTCTGTCAGTATTTACAGGGGGTCCCCGGGAGTGTGTCAGTATTTACAGGGGGTCCCCGGGAGTGTGTCAGTATTAACAGGGGGTCCCTCAGAGTCTGTCAGTAATTACAGGAGGTCCCCAGGAGTGTGTCAATATTTACAGGGGTTCACCGGAAGTGTGTCAGTAATTACAGGGCGTCCCCGGGAGTGTGTCAGTATTAACAGGGAGTCCCCAGGAGTGTGTCGGTATTAACAGGGGGTCCCCGGGAGCGTGTCAGTATTTACACGGGTTCCCCGGGAGTGTGTCAGTATTCACAGGGGGTCCCCGGGAGTGTGTCAGTATTTACAGGGGGTCCCCGGGAGTGTGTCACTATTTACAGGGGGTCCCCGGAAGTGTGTCAGTATTTACAGGGGGTCCCCGGGAGTGTGTCAGTATTTACAAGATGTCCCTGGGAGTGTGTCAGTACTTACAGGGGGTTCCCGGGGAGTGTGTCAGTATTTACAGGGGGTCCCCGGGAGTATGTCAGTATTTACAGGGGACCCCGGGGAGTGTGTGTCAGGATTTACAGGGGGTCCCCGGGAGTGTGTCAGTATTTACAGCGGGTCCCCGGGAGTGTGTAAGTATTTACAGGGGGTCCCCGGGAGTGTGTCAGTATTTACAGGGTGTCCCCGGGAGTGTGTCAGTATTTACAGGGGGTCCCCGGGAGTGTGTCAGTAATTACTGGGTGTCCCCGGGAGTGTGTCAGTATTTACAGGGGGTCCGCGGGAGTGTGTCAGTATTTACAGGGGGTCACCGGGAGTGTGTCAGTATTTACAGGGAGTCCCCGGGAGTGTGTCAGTATTTACAGGGGGCCCCGGGGAGTGTGTCAGTATTTACAGGGGGTCCCCAGGAGTGTGTCAGTATTTACAGGGGGTCCCCAGGAGTGTGTCAGTATTTACACGGGGTCCCCGGGAGTGTGTCAGTATTTACAGCGGGTCCCCGGGAGTGTGTCAGCATTTACACGAGGTCCCCGGGAGTGTGTCAGTATTTATAGGGGGGTTCCCTGGAGTGTGTCAGTATTTACAGGGGTGTCCCCGGGGAGTGTGTCAGTATTTACATGGGGTCCCTGGGAGTGTGTCAGTCTTTACAGGGGGTCCCCGGGAGTGTGTCAGTATTTACAGGGGGTCCCCGGGGAGTGTGTCAGTATTTACGTGGGGTCCCTGGGAGTGTGTCAGTATTTACAGGGGGTCCCCGGGAGTGTGTCAGTATTTACAGGGGGTCCCCGGGAGTGTGTCAGTATTTACAGGGGGCCCTAGGGAGTGTGTCAGTATTTACAGGGGGTCCCCGGGTGTGTGTTAGTATTTACAGGGGGTCCCCGGGAGTGTGTCAGTAATTACTGGGGGTCCCCGGGAGTGTGTCAGTATTTACAGGGGGTCCCCAGGAGTGTGTCAGTATTTACAGGGTGTCCACGGGAGTGTGTCAGTATTTACAGGGGCTCCCCGGGAGTGTGTCAGTATTTACAGGGGGTCCCCGGGAGTGTGTCAGTATTTACAGGGGGTTCCCAGGAGTGTGTCAGTATTTATAGGGGAGTCCCGGGAGTGTGTCAGTATTTACAGGGGGTCCCCGGGAGTGTGTCAGTATTTACAGGGGGTTCCCAGGAGTGTGTCAGTATTTACAGGGGGTCCCCGGGAGTGTGTCACTATTTACAGGGGAGTCCCGGGAGTGTGTCAGTATTTACAGGGGGTTCTTCAGATGGACAATTTTAATAGTCATAGTCAGTCTATTTAAGGAAGAAAAGTGGGAGAAATGTGCAAACGAATGTTAGTGACTTGGGCTGCGGGTGATCATAACACATGGTTTGTGGAGCTAGATTGTTTCGTGGGATGAGAGGGTTGTTCTATGAGGAGAGATTATGTAGAATGGGCCGATACTCTCTGGAGCAGAAGAATGAGAGGTGATCCCATTGAAACAGTCAAGATTCTGAGGGGGATTGAGAGTAAACATAGAAACATAGAAACATAGACAATAGGTGCAGGAGTAGGCCATTCGGCCCTTCGAGCCTGCACCGCCATTCAATATGATCATGGCTGATCATGCAACTTCAGTACCCCATTCCTGCTTTCTCTCCATACCCCTTGATCTCTTTAGCTGTAAAGGCCACATCTAACTCCCTTTTGAATATATCTAATGAACTGGCCTCAACAACTTTCTGTGGTGGAGAATTCCACAGGTTCACCACTCCCTGGGTGAAGAAGTTTCTCCTCATCTCGGTCCTAAATGGCTTACCCCTTATCCTTAGACTGTGACCCCTGGTTCTGGACTTCCCCAACATTGGGAACATTCTTCCTGCATCTAACCTGTCCAGTCCCGTCTGAATTTTATATGTTTCTATAAGATGCCCTCTCTTTCTTCTAAATTCAAGTGAATAAAGGCCCAGTCGATCCAGTCTTTCTTCATATGTCCATCCTGTCATCCCGGGAATCAGTCTGGTGAACCTTCGCTGCACTCCTTCAATAGCAAGAATGTCCTTCCTCAGATTAGGAGACCAAAACTGAATATAATATTCAAGGTGTGGCCTCAGCAAGGCCCTGTACAACTGCAGTAAGACCTCCCTGCTCCTATACTCAAATCCCCTCGCTATGAAGGCCAACATGCCATTTGCCTTCTTCACCTCCTGCTGTACCTGCATGCCAACCTTCAATGACTGATGTACCATGACACCCAGGTCTCGTGTACCTCCCCTTTTCCTAATCTGTCACCATTCAGATAATATTCTGCCTTCCTGTTTTTGCCACCAAAGTGGATAACCTCACATTTATCCACATTATACTGCATCTGACATGCATTTGCCCACTCACCTAACCTGTCTAAGTCACCCTGCAGCCTCTTAGCATCCTCCTCACAGCTCACACTGCCACCCAGCTTAGTGTCATCTTCAGACTTGGAGATATTACATTCAATTCCTTCATCCAAATCATTAATGAATATTGTAAATAGCTGGGGTCCCTGCACTGAACCTTGCAGTACCCCACTAGTCACTACCTGCCATTCTGAAAAGGACCCGTTTATTCCTACTCTTTTCTCTGTGTCTGCCAACCAGTTTTCTATCTACGTCAATACATTACCCCCAATACCATGTGCTTTAATTTTGCACATTAAACTCTTGTGTGGGACCTTTTGAAAGTGCAAATACACCACATCCACTGGTTCTCCCTTGTCCACTCTACTAGTTACATCCTGTAAGGGGTGGTTTGCAGGGGGTCAGCTTTCCTTTCTGACCTTATATGAATGGTTCCGAATCGCTCCCACGCCCTTGGTTCTAGACACTGGGATTATGAAGGGACAGTGACAGACTTGGACAGACAATCGGTTTCAAGGTAGGAAGCAGGTATGGCTTTATTTTGTTTAAAAAGAAGTAAAAGGCACACCTTTAATAACACACACAGACCAATACACACTGAAGGGTGCAACACATTGAATAAAATGTCAAATTACAGCCTGTGGGGAAAAGAATACAGCTTAAACTCTAAATGGGGTACAGAGGCGAATGCAGATACATTTACACAAGTTATCCCAGCCTCCCCCCTCCCAATTCCCCGAACTAACTAAGTGATAGCTCTGAGGGTTCAGGGGCTGTGCTCATCAATCCCTTTAGACAGTTGTCGGTGAATCGTGGTTTCGGGGTTCGCTGCACTTGGCCTTCTAGGCGAGCCATACCCCGGACGGAGGAGAGGACTTCGGACTGCGTAGTCTTCGGTTGGGGTGCGTCCGTTGATGCAGTAAGTTGCGTTTTGGATGTATGGGGTAAGTACCCACTTTCTTTGGTTAGGAACAGTTTTAGTTAGTCCCTTTTGGTAATTTCTCCCCCATTGGGTCGTTCAGAAGTAGATTGTAGAGTGCTTGTCAATTTGGTTGCTGACAGCCTTCCTTATGGTCTTATATTCTTATGAGATTATACACCCAGCTTTCAGCCATTCCCTGAATATGCATATTCGATCTCTGCATGAGTCGGTTTTAACTAAATTACAAAAGACTGTTTCTTTGGTAACAGAATCAAGTCCAGGATACCTGCTACTTGATTGTTAAAACTCTGGTCAGTAAAATACATCGACTCTGAGTGACTGTGGGCGAGGCCGTCTGTACTTTCTGACTGGGAAACAAATCAAATGATTGGGCCTATTCGGCCCTGCCCACAGGGCGAAGGGTTTGGGGCATTGTCTACAGACCTGACCTGTGCCATTCTGAGCCGTGCTTGTATTTAATGAAGGAGATTGTGCCTAAGGGCCGGGTTGAAGGTCTGTTGCTTTATTAATGGAGGTTTCCCGGTGGTGTGTTTGCATCCTTCGGGAGGTTTGGGACTGCCGTTGCCTAGTTCCCCCCTGCGCTCGCTGGCGCACACTGGCTCCCGATCCGGCAACGCCTCGATTTTACAACTCTCATCCTTCTTTTCGAATCCCTCCATGGCCTCCTCGCCCCCCCCATCCCCCGACCCCCACCTTCCCATTGCTCGGGCGTTTGGTTTCATCAATTCTGGGCACCGCATTTTAAGAAGGATATCAAGGCCTTGGAGAGGGTGCAGAGGAGATTGACCAGAATTGTATTGGGGATGAGGGCCTTCAGTTACATGGAGAAACCACATACAGTTCTGGTCACCACATTACAGGAAAGATATAATTGCAATGGAGAAGGTGCAGAGGAGATTTACGAGGATGTTGCCTGGGCTGGAGAATTTTATCGATGAGGAAGGATTGGATAGGCTGGGGTTGTTTTCTTTGGAACAGAGGAGGCTGAGGGGAGACCCGATTGAGGTTTATAAAATTATGAGGAGCCTGGATAGAGTGGATAGGAAGGACCTATTTCCCTTAGCAGAGGGGTCAATAACCAGGGGGCATAGATTTAAAGTAATTGGGGAGAGGTTTAGAGGGGATTTGAGGAGAACTTTCTTCACTCAGAAGGTGGTGGGGGTCTGGAACTCACTTCCTGAAAGGGTGGTAGAGGCAGAAACCCTCACCACATTTAAAAAGTACTTGGATGTGCACCTGAAGTGCCGTAACCCACAGGGCTACGGACCGAGAGCTGGAAAGTAGGATTAGGCTGGGTAGCTCTTTGTCGGCCGGCGTGGACACGATGGGCCGAATGGCCTCCTTCCATGCTGTAAATTTCTATAATTCAGAGAAGCTGGGATTGTTCTCCTTTGAGAAGATTAACGGGAGATTTAATAGTGATGTTCACAATCATGAAGGGTTTTGATAGAGTGAATAATCCTATTCCCAGTGGCAGAGGGGTCGGTGACCAGCGGATACGGCTTTAAGGTAATTGGCAAAAAAACCAGAGGGGGAAAATGGGGAGAATGTTTTTACACAGCGAGTTGTTGTGATCGGGAACGCGCTGCCTGAAAGGGCGGTGGGAACAGATTCAATAGAAACTTTCAAACCGGGAATTGGATAAATACTTGAGAAGGAAAAATGTGCCGGGCTGTGGGGAAAGAGAGGGGGGAGTGGGACTGATTGGATCGCTTGCTCACAGAGCCGGCACAGGCTCGATGGGCTGAATGGCCTCCTCCTGTGCTATCGGGTTGGCTAATGGTCTGCGATAAGTGTGCTGCTGTAAACACAGAAATAATCAAAGCTGTCACTTTATTTCCTGTTTGCTCTTTAAACTGCACGTTTCAATTCTGTGAAGGGAATTTGAGATTCACTAAAAGCCAATCCTGTTACACAGAGCGATGGTGCAGGGATCTGCGTTAAGCATCTGTTGCGTAGATTCTGCCAACACAATGCACCATCGGGGGCACGGGATAGGGGGTTGGGAAAATATGAGAATTTCAATGACAGCAGCCTTCGGCTCTCTGAATAATTTCACGTTGGAAGTGGGGGAAAGGTACCCCATGTACAGGCAGAGCAAGCAGGTTCCTGATGCCATGCTTTCATAAAACGGTTTCTTCCATCATGGAAATGATCTGCCTCTCGCAAAATCTCCCGTTGGTCATGCAGATTCTTCAGCTGTGCTGAAAGGTTGTGTGTGTCACTCAATAAATTGCTCACTTTTGCATGAATTTGTACTTCCCTAACTGAGCCAACATCTTGTCTTCTGCTAAAGACGCACTGTTGGATAGTCAAGGAAGCGGGCACCACGTTACCCTCATCCCGGGGACAACACAAACCAGCAACTGGGGTCTCTGTTTGTGGCAAAGACGGGTTCTTTCCTGCTCATCAAAATGAAGGTTGTTCAGCCAGTCAGTGTAAACGCCATACTCGGGTTAAATACAGAGTATAGCTCCCTCTGCACTGTCCCATCAAACACTCCCAGGGCAGGTACAGCACGGGGTTAGATACAGAGTAAAGCTCCCTCTACACTGTCCCATCAAACACTCCCAGGGCAGGTACAGCACGGGGTTAGATACAGAGTAAAGCTCCCTCTACACTGTCCCATCAAACACTCCCAGGGCAGGTACAGCACGGGGTTAGATACAGAGTAAAGCTCCCTCTACACTGTCCCATCAAACACTCCCAGGGCAGGTACAGCACAGGGTTAGATACAGAGTAAAGCTCCCTCTGCACCGTCCCATCAAACACTCCCAGGGCAGGTACAGCACGGGTTAGATACAGAGTAAAGCTCCATCTACACTGTCCCATCAAACACTTCCAGGGCAGGTACAGGGGGTTAGATACAGAGTAAAGCTCCATCTACACTGTCCCATCAAACACTTCCAGGGCAGGTACAGCACAGGGTTAGATACAGAGTAAAGCTCCCTCTGCACCATCCCATCAAACACTCCCAGGGCAGGTACAGCACGGGTTAGATACAGACTAAAGCTCCCTCTACACTGTCCCATCAAACATCCCAGTGCCGGTACAGCACGGGGTTAAATACAGAGTAAAGCTCCCTCTGCACTGTCCCATCAAACACTCCCAGGGCGGGTACAGCACGGGGTTAGATACAGAGTAAAGCTCCCTCTACACTGTCCCATCAAACACTCCCAGGGCGGCTACAGCACGGGGTTAGATACAGAGTAAAGCTCCCTCTACACTGTCCCAAATGGACCGGGGTGAGACTTTTCACAGCTCAGTCCTGTTCCTTTGCTGAGTAATATTATGTGCATCTTTTTTGCCTTTGGCGGATGCCCACTGGGAACTGGGTTTGGTCTGGCTGTAATGTATTTGCTTCATGGGTTTTTTTGCTTAAGCATTCATAGCAACACATTGCTATTAAGAACTAGTTGGTTTATTAGCAAAAGGTTTAACAATCACACAACACATTACCGGTTCATCCACCAGGCTCACAACCACCTGCCCCATCGTGGATTCCCCGAGCCCAACTGGCCGGGGTTTTATTGAGTCTTGTGTACATCACGTGACTGGCTAAGCCACTCACAATGCAACAGCTCTACAACTCTTTTGGTTGAAAAACAAAACAGTTAAGTCAAGTGCCCTCCAATCTGGGGGACACTCCAAACATTTTTCAACTGCCCTCTTTTTTTCCTTTTTTTTGGGGGGGGGGCACTAAAATCAAAAAACATTTTTTCTCCAAGTGCCCCCTATAAAAGGAGAGGGGGACATTAAAAACACCGGCAATTAAAACAAATCGCAACAGCTCTACAAACCTGTGAGCATACTCACAGGTGCACACATTACACTGGCTAACGTCACTTTGCAAATTACGTCTTCCAGCCAGCAGATAAAGCAGATGTTCGTCCGAGCAACCTTGGCCAGATTTCAACTCTGGTCTAAGACGTTAAAGACGCGTCAAACCCATTGTGCCCCCTCGATCCTCTCCGTGATGCAAGTCTTCCACATTATGGAGAAAAAAACATTATAAAACCTTTTTAGATTTAAGCCACTGACCTTTACTTCCTATTCAACACATCTGTATATCAATAACATGATCTAACATTGGCTTACATGAAATATTAATCGGTCTGTTTGTTAAAATGTCAGACAGACCATTAAATACAATTAAAAGGGCGCAAGTCCCACTCCACAGACCTGAGCACATAGTCCAAGCTGACTGAGGGAGCGCCGCACTGTCGGAGGGGCAGTGCTGAGGGAGTGCTGCACTGTCGGAGGGGCAGTACTGAGAGAGTGTCGCACTGTCGGAGGGGCAGTACTGAGAGAGTGTCGCACTGTCGGAGGGGCAGCACTGAGAGAGTGTCGCACTGTCGGAGGGGCAGTACTGAGGGAGCCTGGCACTGTTGGAGGGGCAGTACTGAGGGAATGCCATACTGTCGGAGGGGCAATACTGAGGGAGTGCCGCACTGTCGGAAGGGCAGTACTGAGGGAGCGACACACTGTCGGAGGGGCAGTACTGAGGGAGTGCCGCACTGTCGGAGGGGCAGTACTGAGGGAGTGCCGCACTGTCGGAGGGGCAGTACTGAGGGAGTGCCGCACTGTCGGAGGTGCCGTCTTCTGGATGAGATGTTAAACCGAGGCCCCGTCTGCTCTCTCAGGTGGACATAAAAGATCCCACGGCACTATTTGATGAAGAGCAGGGGAGTTATCCCTGATGTCCTAGGGCAATATTTACACCTCAACTGCATTATAAAGACACATTATCTGGTCATTATCACATTGCTATTCATGGGAGCTTGCTGTGCACAAATCGGATTACATCGGCACAGAAACAGACCATTCGGCCCAACCAGTCCATGCCGGCGTTTATGCTCCACTCGAGCCTCCTCCCGTCTTTCCTCATCTAAATCGATCAGCATAACCCTCTATTCCCTTCTCCCTCATATCCTTGTCCAGCCTCCCCTTAAATACATCGATACTATTCGCCTCAACCCCTCCCTGTGGCAGCGAGTTCCACATTCTCACCACTCTCTGGGTAAAGAAGTTTCTCCTGAATTCCCCATTGGATTTCTTGGTGACTATCTTATATTGATGGCCTCTAGTTATGCTCTTCCCCACAAGTGGAGACACTCTCTCTGTATCCACCCGATCAAAACCTTTCATCATTTTAAATACCTCTATTAGGTCACCCCTCAGCCTCTCTTAACAAGAGAAAAGAGACCCAGCCTGTTCATCCTTTCCTGATATGTATACCCTCGCATTTCTGGTATCATCTTGTAAATCTTCTCAGCGCCCCCTCCTTTTTATAATATGGCGGCCTGAACGGTACGCAATTGGCTGCCGTGTTTCCTACATTACAACAGTGACTGCACTTCAAAAAGTACTTCATTGGCTGTAAAGCGCTTTGGAACGTCCTGAGGTCGTGAAAGGCGCTATAGAAATGCAAATTCTACCTTTCTTTTGAATATCCATCATTCCACAATCTTCTTTATGCTTACTAAACTTTTATGAAAAGTTAGAATATACCTTCCAAGTATTGAACGTTCTTTGTGGTTTTCAAACTGGGCATGAATTTTCTCGCATGTTTTCCCTGCATTAACCTCCTGAATGAAGCTATAGGATGAGGGTTGCGGCTTGAATTTCTGTCAACTGTGATTGTCCTGTCCTCAACTTCCTGGGTTGCTGCCTAAATACACATCCAAGAATGTCCATGAGGCTCCAGCAAGTGTCCTGGCTTAAGTCCTCACTCACTCTTCGTTCAGGGAGTGTCTCTAAGTTGCATACTCAAACTGAGCTGAAACAACAACTTGCATTTATATAGCACCTTTAACTCAGTAAAACATCCCAAAGCAGCATTACATAAGAAATAGGAGCAGGAGTTGGCCATTCGGCCCCTCGAGCCTGCTCCGCCATTCAATAAGATCATGGCTGATCCGATCATGGGCTCAGCTCCACTTCCCCGCCCGCTCCCCATAACCCTCGACTCCCCTATCGCTCAAAAATCTATCTATCTCCACCTTAAATATATTCAAAGACCCAGCCTCCACAGCTCTCTGGGGCAGAGAATTCCACAGATTCACCACCCTCTGAGAGAAGAAATTCATTCTCATCTTAGTTTTAAATGGGCGACCCCTTATTCTGAATCTATGCCCCCTCATTCTAGATGCCCCCACGAGCAGAAACGCCCTGACTACATCTACCCTGTCGAGCCCCCTCAGACATAATTTGACACCAAGTCACATAGGGAGATATTAGGGCAGGTGACTAAAAGCTTGGTCAGAGAGGTCGGTTTTAAGGAGCGTGTTAAAGGAGGAGAGAGAGGTAGAGAGGCGGAGAGGTTTAGGGAGGGAGTTCCAGAGCTTGGGGCCCAGGCAACAGAAGGCACGGCCACCGATGGTGGAGCGATTAAACTTGGGAGGATACTCAGTGGCCAGAATTGGAGGAGTGCAGAGATGTCGGAGGTTTGTAGGGCTGGAGGAGATTACAGAGATGGGGAGATGGTGAGGCCATGGAGTGATTTGGAAACAAAGATGAGTATTTTAAAATCGATGAGTTGCCGGGCCTGTAGGCAGTGCACGTCAGCGAGCACAGGAGTGAGAGTTGAATGGGAAACATTGGCTTATACTGTGCATTTAGAGGGAGGGGAGGTCCACAATTTTGAGGTATTGGCGAAGGTTGTGTTAAGGAAGAGGGCAGTGCGTCGAGTCCCGATTCCAACACAGTGAGGATAAGGATGACTATACGGAGCAATGGAACTGGACCTTTGGAGAAACAAAAAGGGAAAGTTCAACGCAGTAATGACCTTGGTTGTACTGACAAACCCGAGAGAGAAATGGGAAAAGGGCGATAGAGGCTGAGATCAGGGATTGGATGATAGAGAGTTGATGAGCACAAATTGTCGAGTGAGGTTTGAACTGTTCAACTGAGAGGCAAGAATACTGCCAGCTGAACTAAGAGGATAATTTGGCACAAAATGGAGACCTTTAACGTAGTGAAATGTCCCAAGGTGCTTCACAGGAGTATTATGAGACAAAAGAAATTTGACACCGAGCCACATAAGATTGAAATTAGCGCAGGTGACCAAAAGTTTGGTCAAAGAGGTCGGTTTTAAGGAGCGTCTTGAAGGAGGAAAGGGAGACGGAGAGGTTTAGGGAGGGAGTTCCAGAGCTTGGGGCCCAGGCAACAAAAGGCATGGCCATCGATGGTGGAGCGATTATAATCAGGGATGCTCAGGAGGGCAGAATTAGAGGAGCGCAGACATCTCGGGGGTTTTTGTGGGGCTGGAGGAGATTACAGAGATAGGGAGGGGCGAGACCATGGAGGGATTTGTAAACGAGACAGAATGAGAGAGTGCTTTTGCTGGAGGAGCCTGTTGTGTGTTTCATTAAGGGGTATGGGAGAAAGACAGAGAGTGTGGGCACGTTAAGTAGAGACGTCTGTACTGTATAGAGTAGGCAGCTGCTTACAGATGCACCATTTTAAATTAATGTCACTCTTGGCCATACCGTTGCATTGCGCCTAACTGCAAATGTCCACCGTTATTCACTCCAGAAAGCCCAATGAAGCCAAGTATCTCATTTGCATTGGACAGCGTTGTGAGCTCGGCTGTGACTGAAGATTTCCCTGCAGAACTGATCCTGTTGAGAGGGAGGTGAATCGAGGCAGACTTTAGCCGTCCGCCTGTAATGGGGTTTGGCTCGAGTGGGTTGCTTGCGGTCTGTGCTGTCAGTCACTGGATCTGCCCCAAGACCGTCAGTGAACCCAGCCAGGAGGCATCCGCTCCTTGCCCGTTGTCACCCTAACTCTCGCTCGTGACTCAATATTAAGTCCTGGATTATTGTGAAATGAGCTTTGAAGTTCTTTAATTACCAACAATTATTTTCTAATTAGGGTGAAATTCCTGTTGTGTTCCAACTGGTTTCCACATCTATCCATCAGAGCATTTGTGCATAGATGTGAGCAAGTTGAAGGAAGAGAATATCATTAGGCTTCTCTTGCGGTGATCTCAACTCTCTCCACCTGCCTTCTCACCAGATACTGCAAAGAGGCCTTCCTACACCCTCTCCCTCCATCCTACAACCTCACTGTGTTGTCATCGCTACGCCTCCCACGCTAACGCGCTCTTTCTCAGGAGCTCTATCTCCCCTTCCTCTTTCAATTTCAAATCTCCCGTGAAGCTCCCCAGGACGTTGAAGGCGCTTTATAAATGCAAATTGCTGTTGTAAAACTCAAGTCTGATGTCTCCAATTTGTAACTTTTACCGCGGGGACCAGGCTTTTTTGGATCTTGTATTGTGTAATGAGACAGGGTTAATTAACAATCTCGTAGTCAGGGATCCTCTGGGGAAGAGCGATCATAATATGACAGAATTTCACGTTCACGTTTGGGATTGACTTACCTAAGTCCCTAATACTGGAGTCTTAAACTTAAATAAAGCCAATTACACAGGTATGAAGGTCGAGTTGGCTAAGGTAGATTGGAAAAATCGATTAAAAGGTATGGCAGCAAATAAGAAGCGGCTAGCATTTAAAGAAATATTTCATAATTCTCAACAAAAGTACATTCCATTGAGAAACAAGTACTCCACAGGAAAAGTGATCTATCCGTGGCTAACTAAAGACATTAAGGATAGCACTAGATTGAAAGAAGAAGCTTATAATGTTGCGAAGTATAGCAGTAAGCCTGAGGATTTGGGGAGTTTCAGAAAGCAGGCACAGGATGACCAAAAAATTGATGAAAAGGGAAAAACTAGACTGAGAGAAAACTGGCCAGAAATATAAAAACAAGAGCTTCTACAAGTATGTCAAGAGGAAGATGGTAGCAAAAGTAAACGTTGGTCCCTTGGAGCATAAGCAAATGGCAGAAAGGGGAAACAAACATCTTGTATCTGTCTTCACAGTACTAGTAAAATGGGGAACCAAGGGTCTAATGAGGGTGAGGAACTTAATGTAATTAATATAAGTAGAGAAAAAGTACTAGAGAAACTAATGGGACTAAAAACCGACAAATCCCCCGGACCGGATGGCTTACATCCTAGGTTCTAAATGAGGTGGCTGCAGAGATCATGGATGCATTGGTTTTGATTTTCCAAAATTCCCCAGATTCTAGAACGGTCCCAGCGGATTGGAAGGTGGCAAATGTAACCCCGCTATTCAAGAAACGAGGGAGAGAGAAAGTAGGGAACTGTAGGCCAGTTAGCCTGACATCAGTCGTCAGGAAAATGCTGGAATCCATTGTTAAGGAAGTAGTATCAGGGCACTTAGATAATCATAATATGATCAGGCAGAGTCAACATGGTTTTATAGAAACATAGAAACATAGAAAATAGGTGCAGGAGTAGGCCATTCAGCCCTTCTAGCCTGCACCGCCATTCAATGAGTTCATGGCTGAACATGAAACTTCAGTACCCCATTCCTGCTTTCTCGCCATACCCCTTGATCCCCCGAGTAGTAAGGACTTCATCTAACTCCCTTTTAAATATATTTAGTGAATTGGCCTCAACTACTTTCTGTGGTAGAGAATTCCACAGGTTCACCACTCTCTGGGTGAAGAAGTTTCTCCTCATCTCGGTCCTAAATGGCTTACCCCTTATCCTTAGACTGTGACCCCTGGTTCTGGACTTCCCCAACATTGGGAACATTCTTCCTGCATCTAACCTGTCTAAACCCGTCAGAATTTTAAACGTTTCTATGAGGTCCCCTCTCATTCTTCTGAACTCCAGTGAATACAAGCCCAGTTGATCCAGTCTTTCTTGATAGGTCAGTCCCGCCATCCCGGGAATCAGTCTGGTGAATCTTCGCTGCACTCCCTCAATAGCAAGAATGTCCTTCCTCAAGTTAGGAGACCAAAACTGTACACAATACTCCAGGTGTGGCCTCACCAAGGCCCTGTACAACTGTAGCAACACCTCCCTGCCCCTGTACTCCAATCCCCTCGCTATGAAGGCCAACATGCCATTTGCTTTCTTAACCGCCTGCTGTACCTGTATGCCAACCTTCAATGACTGATGTACCATGACACCCAGGTCTCATTGCACCTCCCCTTTTCCTAATCTGTCACCATTCAGATAATAGTCTGTCTCTTTGTTTTTACCACCAAAATGGATAACCTCACATTTATCCACATTATACTTCATCTGCCATGCATTTGCCCACTCACCTGAAAGGAAAATCGTGTTTGACAAATTTATTAGAGATTTTTGAGGATGTAACTAGCAGGGTAGATAAAGGGGAACCAGTGGATGTAGTATATTTGGATTTTCAAAAGGCATTCGATAAGGTGCCACATAAAAGGCTCATAGGATTGGAGGTAATGTATTAGCATGGATAGAGGATTGGTTAACGGACAGAAAACAGAGGGTAGGGATAAACGGGTCTTTTTCAAGTTGGCAGGCTGTAACTAGTGGGGTGCCGCAAGGATCAGTGCTGGGGCCCCAGCTATTTACAATCTATATCAATGACCGAGATGAAGGGACCGAATGTAATATATCCAAGTTTGCTGACGATACAAAGCTAGGTGGGGCAGTAAGCTGTGAGGAGAACACAAAGCATCTGCAAAGGGATATAGATAGACTGAGTGAGTGGGCAGTGAGGTCGCAGATGGAGTATAATGTGGGGAAATGTGAGGTTATTCACTTTGGTAGGAAGAATAGATGCCTTCCCGCGGGCATTTTAGAGAAAAAATACGCATCTACCTTAAGCTGTCGCCCACGTTCGACTTTCCGATACTGTGGCATTGTAGCACGTGCACATCGGGACATGCGCAGGCCTGGAGCTGGAGTCACATGGCTCTGGGCAGCCAATCAGGTAAGGTATATACTCATTCAAAGTAATAGGAGTTCCGTAGGGTCCTAAACTCCTATTACTATGAATGAGAAACCATCCCAAAACACCCAAAATAGTAATAAAAAATAAAAAATATACACAAAAAAAGTATTTTTAAATAAACGTACCATTGTGAGGAGGGTTTTTAATGATAAACTATGTTTTAATAACTTTTTTTGATATGTTTTTGTGTTTTTTAAAACACTTGGGCCTGTAACAGTACTTTGTCAGGCGCAAGATTTTTGAGGACATTTAAAAGTGTAAATATTGGAAATTTGCACTTACAAGTGTCCTCGCTCCCGATATACGTGAGATCTGTCAAGCCAGATACTTGACAGATCGGAAAAGCTGGTTTTCAGCGCATGCGCATTGCGCGCCGAAAACCGGCTTTCCCAATGCCTTCCCGGGTCCATACAAACTTCGTACGGACCCGGGGAGGCCGGGATTTCAGGGCCAATATTTTTTAAATGGTAAGAAACTTTTAAATGTTGGTGTTCAGAGAGATTTGGGTGTCCCTTGTGCAAGACACACAGAAAGCGAGTGTGCAGGTACAGCAAGCAATAAGGAAGGCAAATGGCCTGTTGGCCTTTATTACAAGGGGATTGGAGTATAAGAGTAAGGCTTGCTACAATTGTACAGGGCCTTGGTGAGACCACACCTGGAGCACTGTGCACAGTTTGGGTCTCCTTATCTGAGGAAGGATATACCTGCCTTGGAGGCGGTACAGCGGAGGTTCACTAGACTGATTCCTGGGAAGAGAGGGTTGTCCTATGAGGAGAGATTGTGTAGAATGGCCCTATACTCTCTGGAGTTTAGAAGAATGAGAGGTGATCTCATTGAAACATACAAGATTCTGAGGGGGATTGACAGGGTAGATGCTGAGAGGCAGAGATGAGGAGGAATTTCTTCACTCAGAGGGTGGTGAATCTTTGGGATTCTCTGCCCCAGAGGGCTGTGGAAGCTCAGTCTCTGAGTATATTCAAGGCTGAGATCGATAGATTTTTGGAGTCCAGGGGAATCGAGGGATGTGGAGATCGGGCGGGAAAGTGGAGTTGAGGTAGAAGATCAGCCATGATCTTATTGAATGGCGGAGCAGGCTCGAGGGGCCGAATGGCCGACTCTTGCTCCTATTTCTTATGTTCTTATCTTATGTCCTCTCCCACTCTTTTCGACTTGGGCAACCATCCTCCTGACAGGTCCTGGCGTTTCGTATTTTTCAATTATTAAAATCTTCGCTCTCCAAAAACACATCTAATGGTCTTGTTGACTCATTTTTATTGTCTGCTTCACTGCCCATCCGTGATAATTTATTCCACAGCTCAGTTACCCTCGGAGTAATAAATTACGCCTTTTATCCTGTAACCCCGTATTTGAACCAGGCCCTTGCGTTGACTAATCCCTCGCATCTGCTTTTTGTCAATTCCTTTCACGATCTCGAAACCTTCAATTTGATCAGCTTGAAGACTCCTTTTTTTGTTTTCCCTCCAGAGAACAATCGCACCGTCAAACTAAGCTTCCTCAGCTCAGCACCATCTCGGGAGCATTGCTAATCTTCCGATGATTATGGAGCCCAGTCCATGCGAAGTACCACTAATCCTAGGACTTAGATGTGAAGACATGCAGGCATTTATTAGTGCCTCTCGGTTGTTTCTGTGTGCATTCCGATTTTAAACAATTTAACAGGAGCGGTATTGGAGCAGACAATACCCTCTCTGATTATTTCTAGAAGGTCACCGACTGCGCACAAAGTGCACAAAAGAAGGGCCAAGTATCAAACAAATAGATACAAGAGGCTAGGGAAAGACTAATTAGCACAGCACACCAGACCCCTGGTCTTGTATTTCCTTGAGTTTAGAACGTTGAGGAAATACGATCATACGTCGCCAATGTAATATCTTCTTTACGACATCATAAGAACATAAGAAATAGGAGCAGGAGTAGGCCATACGGCCCCTCGAGCCTGCTCCGCCATTTAATAAGATCATGGCTGATCTGATCATGGACTCAGCTCCACTTCCCTGCCCGCTCCCCATAACCCCTTATTCCCTTATCATTTAAGCAACTGTCTATTTCTGTCTTAAATTTATTCAATGTCCCAGCTTCCACAGCTCTCTGAGGCAGCAAATTCCACAGATTTGCAACCCTCTGAGAGAAGAAGTTTCTCCCCATCTTAGTTTTAAATGGGCGGCCCCTTATTCTAAGATCGGGCCCCCTAGTTCTAGTCTCCCCCATCAGTGGAAACATCCTCTCTGCATCCACCTTGTCAAGCCCCCTCATAATCTTACACGTTTTGATAAGATCGCCTCTCATTCTTCTGAATTCCAATGAGTAGAGACACAACCTACTCAACCTTTCCTCATAAGTCAGCCCCCTCATCGCCAGAATCAACCGAGTGAACCTTCTCTGAACTGCCTCCAAAGCATAAATATAGAAACCAAAACTGCACGCAGTGTTCCAGGTGTGGCCTCACCAATACCCTGTATAACTGTAGCAAGACTTCCCTGCTTTTATACTCCATCCCCTTGCAATAAAGGCCAAGATTCCATTGGCCTTCCTGATCACTTGCTGTACCTGCATACTAACCTTTTGTGTTTCATGCACAAGTACCCCCAGGTCCCGCTGTACTGCAGCACTTTGCAATCTTTCTCCATTTAAATAATAACTTGCTCTGTGATTTTTTTCTGCCAAAGTGAATGACCTCACACTTCCCAACATTATACTCCATCTTATTATTATAAACACACACACATACAAGATGGCTCTGCAGGAACTTGTCAGGTGACCTTGTCACCTGCTGCTTTTATTGTATTTACAGCAGCAGTTGCATTACCACAGTAGTCCACTACGTGGAGCTCTATATTGCAATCTGATCGAGGTGTTTAAGGAGTGGAAAGGGTAGATACAGTGTAAAGCTATCTCTACTGTTGCGGGGGGTGGGGGGGGAGTCCTGAACAAGGTGGGCACAATCTTAAAATTATAGCCCGGCCATTCAGGGGTGATGTCAGGAAGCACTTCTTCACACAAAGGGCAGTGGGCATCTGGAACTCTCTCCCCCCAAAATGCCGTGATCAGATTGAACGCCGTCTGGCTAAAGGCCGTTCTAAGGGGCCTTGACACAGGGAGCAGCGCACAGTGGGTTTACTACACGCTGCGCTATGAGATGAATTGTTTATGACTTTTTCAAATAAATAAATGATGTGTGGTTCCCTCAGTGTTGAGTGCCAAGTAATATTGCCTTGTTTTCCCCAATCTCAGTCGTACTCCTCCACAGGAGACGGGGAGATGATTTGGGGAGGACAAACTCCGACTCACAGGTTGAAGAGCAAACTAGGCCGAGGCTTGGGAGTAAAAACATAGAAAATAGGAGCAGGAGTAGGCCATTCGGCCCTTTGAGCCAGCACCGCCATTCAATATGATCATGGCTGATCCTCTATCTCAACATCATATTCCCGCTTTTTTCCCTTACCCCTTGATGCCTTTTGTTTCTAGAAATCTATCTATCTCCCTCATAAATATATTCAGTGACTTGGCCTCCACAGCCTTTTGTGGTAGAGAATTCCACAGGTTCACCACCCTTTGAGTGAAAAAATTTCTCCTCATCTCAGTCCTAAATTTCCTACCCTGTATCCTGAGACTGTGACCCCTTGTTCTAGACTTCCCAGCCCCGGGGAAACATCCTCCCCACATCCAGTCTGTCCAAACCAGTCAGAATTTTATACGTTTCAATGAGATCCCCTCTCATTCTTCTAAACTCTAGTGAATACAGGCCTAGTCGACCCAATCTCTCCTCATACAACAGTCCTGCCATCCCAGGAATCAGTTTGGTGAACCTTCGCTGCACTCCCTCTATGGCAAGTATATCCTTTCTTAGGTAAGGAGACCAAAACTGCACACAATACACCAGGTGTGGTCTCACCAAGGCCCTGTATAACTGTAGTAAGACATCCTTGCTCCTGTACTCAAATCCTCTTGCAATGAAGGCCAACATACCATTTGCCTTCCTAACTGCTTGCTGCACCGGCATGGTTTGCTTTCACTGACTGGTGTACAAGGACACCCAGGTCCCTCTGTACATCGACACTTCTCAAGCCATCACCATTTAAATAATACTTTGTCCTTATGTTTTTCCTATCAAAGTGGATAACTTCACATTTATCCACGTTATACTGCATCTGCCATGTGTTTGCCCACTCACTCAACCGATCTAAATCGCCTTGCAGCGTCTTTGCATCCTCCTCATAACCCCACCTAGTTTTGTGTCATCAGCAAACTCAGAAATATTACATTTGGTTCCCTCATCCAAATCATTTATATATATTGTGAATAGCTGGGGCCCCAGCACTGATCCCTGTGGTACCCCACTAGTCACTGTTCGCCAGCCCGAAAAAGACCCATTTATTCCTAATCTCTGTTTCCTGTCAGTGCACCAATTTTTAATCCATGCCAATACATTACCCCCAATCCTATGTGCTTTAATTTTGCACCATATCCTCTTATGTGGGACTTTATCAAAGGCCTTCTGAAAATCCAAATACACTACATCCACTGGTTCTCCCTTATCTAGTCTATCAGTTACATCCTCAAAAAAACTCCAGTAGGTTTGTCAAACATGATTTTCCTTTCATAAATCCATGTTGACTTTGTTTAATCCCGTTGATATTATCCAAGTGTGCCGTTATCACATCCTTTATAATAGACTCTAATATTTTCCCTACTACTGATGTCAGGCTAACCAGTCTGTAGTTCCCTGTTTTCTCTCTCCCTCCATTTTTAAATAGTGCGGTTACATTTGCCACCCTCCAATCTGCAGGAACTATAGGTCACACTTCCATTCTCTTGGCCGGGTGTGCAGCTGAGCCAGACCAGACTTGGAAGGGAAAGAGCAGACAATTGCAGGCTGGATACCCTACTGCGCAAAGGACATTGGAAACTTGTAATATGATAAACAATAAGCAAAATATTATTTAAATGAAGAGAGACTACAGAATGCTGTGGTACAGCGGGATCTGGGGGTCCTTGTACATGAAACACAAAAAAGTTAGTATGCAGGTACAGCAAGTGATCAGGAAGGCAAATGGAATGCTGGCCTTTATTGCAAGGGGGATAGAGTATAAAAGCAGAGAAGTCCTGCTACAACCGTACAGGGTATTGGTGAGGCCACACCTGGAGTACTGCGTACAGTTTTGGTGTCCGTATTTAAAGAGGGATATACTTGCATTGGAGGCTGTTCAGAGAAGGTTCACTCGGTTGATTCCTGGAACGAAGGGGTTATTTTATGAGGAAAGGTTGAGCAGGTTGGGCCTGTACTCATTGGAGTTTAGAAGAATGAGAGGTGATCTTATTGAGAGGGGCTGGACAGGGTCGATGCAGAGAGGATGTTTCCCCTCGTGGGGGAATCTAGAACTAGGGGGCATAGTTTCAGAATAAGGGGCCGCCCATTTAAGGCGGAGATGAGGAGGAATTTCTTCTCTCAGAGGGTGGTGAACCTGTGGAATTCTCTGCCCCAGAGAGCTGTGGAGGCTGGGACATTGAATATATTTAAGGTGGAGATAAACAGATTCTTGAACTATAGGGGAGTCAAGGATTATGGGAAGCGGGCAGGGAAGTGGCCAAGGTCAAATCAGCCATGATTGTATTGAATGGTGGAGCAGGCTCGAGGGGCCGTATGGCCGACTCCTGCTCCTATTTCTTATGTTCTTATGATGCTCTGTTTCCAACACCCAATGCGACTCTGGGACTAAAAGCAGTGCAGGAAGCTAGGAACTCAACTGGAGTCCCGAGGAATGCTGAGGCCAACCTGGGAACGTGGGAACAGGAGGAGGCCATTCAGCCCCTTGAGCCTGCTCCGTCATTCAATGAGATCAGGACTGATCTGCGACCTAACTCCATTTACCCAACTTTGGCCCATATCCCTTAATACCTTTGGTTAACAGAAATCTATCAATCTCCGATTTAAAATTAACAATTGACCCCCTGCATCAATTGCCATTTGCGGAAGAAAGTTCCAAACTTCTACCGCCCTTTGTGTGTCGAAGTGTTTCCTAATTTTACTCCTGAAAGGTCTGGCTCTAATGTTTAGACTGTGCCCCTAGTCCCAGACTCCCCAACCAGTGGGAATAGGTTCTCTCGATCTACCCTCTCTGTTCCCATTAATATCCTGAAACCTTCGATCAGATCACCCCTTAATCGTCTAAATTCCAGGGAATTCAAACCCTAATTTGTGCAAGCTCTCCTCGGCATCCGAATTCAGCAGGCCGAGAACTAGCGAGTGGTGATGAGGAGGGGCGAAGATAAAAGAGCATTCAGGGGATGAGAGAGAAAGGAGCAGAGAGGGAATTGGATTAAAGCTCCCTTTACTTTGCCTAAAAAATGTGATGCGTGACTTCAAGGCCAAAGGCACTGTGGGAGCAACTTCATCATCATAGGCAGTCCGTCAAAGCGAGGATGGCTTGCTTCCACGCCGCAAAGGGATGAGTTGACAGGTATTTCAATGTTCCAGATCCCGAACTAATATTCCGGATCCCGAACTACATCCTGAAGGGTGGAAGATGCCTGTGCGTGGATTTTTTTTAACGTGGGGTGACCGTTGCACACCAGCCACCACACGGGCTTGACAGAGCGAGGTCTTGGTCCAGTGGCAAGGGTTAACCAGGACGACTGGAGACCAGCTCTGCTGCACGGGCCTAGTGCGCTCACATATCACACAGTGTGGGCTGGGCCCGTGCTGCCCCTGGGCCCTCGCCTCTCCTGGCACCTTCACCACACGGGACTGCAGCGGTTCAAGGCGGCGGCTCACCACCACCTTCTCAAGGGGTGACTAGCGCATGGGCAATAAATGCCGGCCTTGCCAGCGACGCCCACATCTCATGACTGAATAAAAAATAAATATTGCTAATCCATTTGCAAGGATAAATTCTGACAAAATCCCAAGTGGAAACGCTCATTCTTACTCGCTCTTTCAAGTGCTCCTCGTCTATTTTAAAGTACACATTCTATCCTGTTGCTCTTCTAAGTACATTCATAACCAGGATTATATTATGAGCGAGCACTGCATATTACTTAGCCTGGAAGATTGTCAACTATTATTCTAATGGCCTGCGCTCGCAGTCGAAAGATAATTCACATGAGAGGATGCTCCTGTCTCTGTGCCTTTTGGAGTCGGAGAGGAGTGAGTCATTCTTGGCTTGTGCACGAATTGGCTTCCTATCAGCTCAGCCTTTCTGGCACCCACATCAGGAGGAAACAACAAGAATGAAATGATTTCATTTGAAAAAGAAAAGGGAATTTTAATACAGGGCAGTTTTGATGGGGACAGTGAAATGATTGCTATTTGAGGGAAAGCAAACGCTCACTCAACATTTGTACTTCCTGGATGATAAGAACATAAGAAATAGGAGCAGGTGTCGGCCATTCAGCCCCTCGAGCCTGCTCCATGGCTGATCTTCAAGCTCAACTCCACTTTCCCGCCCGATCCCGTTAGTGTCCAAAAGTCGATTGATCTCGGCGGAAGGAGCGTGCGGCAAACCAGTCCCACCCACCCTTGCCCTCAACGACTGTCTGTCCCACCTGTGGCTCTCGTATTGGACTGTTCAGCCACCTAAAGACTCATTTATGGAGTGGAAGCAAGTCTTCCTCGATTCCGAGGGACGGCCTACAATGATGATGATGAATATACTCAACGAATGAGCATATTCACAGCTCTTTGGAGTAGAGAATTCCAAAGATTCACCACCCTCTGAGTGAAGACATTCTTCCTCACCTCCATCCTCAATGGCCGACCCCCTTATCCTGAGACTGTGACCCCTGGTACCTGGGCCGTGGTTGATTGGCGCCAGTCTTTTCCTGGTGGGTTCGGTGCCCTGTGGGCCTCGTGCCCCCTGGAGATCATGTCGCCGTCCCAGTGATGTCACTGGGCTGGGACTTCCCCGCTTGAATGAGGGGCCCTGCCTGCTTTGGGCGAGCTGCCTCAACGGAATGCCGGTGGTGAAGATGGCGTAGGATGGGAACGCAGTGCGAAATCTCCCGCTGGCATTTTAACCACCCACCTGCCGTTGCTGAAGGCGCTGGCCCCACTTTGGGCGCTGGTCACTCATTGGGTGACGATGACCCCCTCAATGGCCACTGACCCCCTTCATTGGGCGCTGGTCATTCATTGGGTAACGATGACCCCTCAGTGGCCACTGACCCCTTCATTTGGGTTACAGGTCCCAGCTGCCCGCTCCCCTCCAGTGCCTGACACAGAGACCCTTCGTCAGTTGGGACCTGGGCAGCGCGTGTTGCCGGGTATTCCAGTGGGATCCGCTCCTGGCTTTCCTCACCCACCCTCAAGCCAGAGTTTCTGGACCCTGGCTTAGAATAGAATCATAGCATCATAGAAATTTACAGCACGGAAGGAGGCCATTCGGCCCATCGTGTCCGCGCCGGCCGACAAAGAGCTACCCAGCCTAATCCCACTTTCCAGCTCTGGGTCCGTAGCCCTGCAGGTTACGGCACTTCAGGTGCACATCCAGGTACTTTTTAAATGTGGTGAGGGTTTCTGCCTCTACCACCCTTTCAGGCAGTGAGTTCCAGACCCCCACCACCCTCTGGGTGAAGACATATCCCCTCAAATCCCCTCTAAACCTCCCCCCAATTACTTTAAATCCATGCCCCCTGGTTATTGACCCTCTGCTAAGGGAAGTAGGTCCTTCCTATCCACTCTCTGTTATGTATTGATGTGTGCATCGTCTGGTACCTTAAATGTAATATAAGCACAATGGTGCACCACAGAGGGTGCTGTGGTGGGAGACCTGGAAGTACCTTCAAGAGGCAATATAAAAGGTTGACCACCACACCTGAGAGGCACTCTGGGGCTGTTCAATAAAGGACCAAGGTCACAGCAGTTAGACTTGCACCAGACCGTGTGGAGTCAGTGATTTGTGTGCCCCATACACCACATTGGCGACAAGGAAGCGAACGAACTCCACGCAACCATGGCTACTCTGGGCTTGCTAAATGATTTTACCGTGGGCAATGATTGGGAGGCCTTTACGGAAAGACTCGAGTACTACTTCACAGCAAACGACCTGATGGAGGACACGGACGCAATGAGAGATAAGCGTAAGGCGATATTGCTGTCCAGTTGTGGAGATGAGGTTTACTGTCTCGTCAGGGATTTGCTGGCACCTGGGAGCGCCAGGGACAAGTCATACGAGGAGCTGACTGAACTCATTCGTGACCAGTTGAAACTGAAGGAGAGCATCCTCACGGTCAGATACAAATTTTACCATCACTGCAGACCCGAGGGCCAGGATGTCACCAAATATGCTGCGGACCTCAGGAGACTCGCGGCGCCGTGTGATTTTGGCGCACACCTTGACGAGGCTTTGCGGGACGTTTTCCTGGGGATTGGCCACGAGGGCCTCCTTCACAAGCTGCTGGCCACGGAACCCACAGTCACCCTGACAAAGACCATCACCATCAGCCGGGCATATCTGACCTCGACTTGCAGCACCAAGCAAATGATCCACACAGTCTCGAACCCGGCAGGCACTGTCCACAGGATAGCGCCCACCATGGACAAAACTGCAGAACGTGGCTCTGCCCGGGGCAGAGAGCACGGACCTCGGGGTCCTGGAACTCAGAGTCCGCTGAGGGGGGCCAATCAAGCAGCACCATGCTGGCGCTGTGGAGGAAGCCATGGGGCTCACCGGTGCAGGTTTGCAGAGTACACGTGCAATACCTGCCACGTTAAAGGCCACCTTCAGCGTATGTGTAAAAGAAATCGGACTCACCATGTGGCTGAGGAGATGGGGGATGATCTACTGTTCAGCGAGGAGCAGGTAGAAGAAGATGAGGTGCTTGGACTGTATATGTGCACCGACGATTCTCCCCCAGTGATAAGGGAAGTAAAAATCAACGGAGTCCCAGTGAGTATGGAAGTGGACACGGGTTCGTTGTTGATGAGTCAGAGAACTTTTGATAAACTGTGGATTAACCCAGCTGCACGACCCAAGCTGGTCCCGGTCACGGCGAAGCTGCGTACCTACACCAGGGAACTGATACCTGTTCTTGGCAGAGCGATGGTGCAGGTATCCCACGGGGTCGAGACGCACGCTTTACCTTTGTGGGTCGTTGCAGGCGATGGGCCGACGCTCCTCGGCCGGAGGTGGATTGGGACGGTCCGTGGGAGCTGGGAAGACTTCACCACTCCACAGGCTGCCGTGCCCTGGGTTCCCAGAGAGCAGCGCCGACCGAGCTGGAGGTCGGCGGCCGCGGGAGAGGCCGCTACGGAGATCGCGGGGGGAGGCGGCAAGTGCGGCCGCCAGAGAAGCGACGACGACAGCCGCAGGGGAGGCGGCAAGTCAAGTGGCGGCGGAGGGGAGCGGAGGCTGCGGTGGCGGAGGGCATCCGGAGCGGCGGAGAGCAAGATGGCGGCGGCATCGTGTCCAGAGCAGCAGAGCATCAAAGATGGTGGCGCCCAAGGAGAAGCCTCGTGGAATCCTCCTGCATCAAAGATGGCGCCTTAAAACGGAAATGCATCCGTGAGTCTTAAAAGTACCTTACCATGTGGTGGTCCCCACAAAGGACTTCTGTAAGGCAGAGCGAGTCTAAAATGAGCTATGTTAATGTGAGATGGTGGATTTATAATAAGAATTAATATTTTAATGCTGAATGGCCTCTGTATTTGTGTAAAATAATGATATGAAGTACAATTAATGATAAGAGCTAACAAGGAAATCAGAGACCCGTTACCAGTCAATAATTAGTTAATGTACCAGATAACATGTATCATACTAACGCACTGTCTGTGCCTACCTGCCTTCCGTTGGACAAACAAGGTCGAGATCCCCGGCAATGGCTTCGGGACTGGGGGGGGGAAAGTGAGATGTTATGTATTGATGTGTGTATCGTCCTGGTACCTTAAATGGAATGTAAGCACAATGGTACACCACAGAGGGCGCTGTGGTGGGAAACCTGAATATACCTGCAACAGGTAGTATAAAAGGCTGACCACCACACCTGAGAGGCACTCTGAGACTGTTCAATAAAGGACGAAGGTCACAGCAGACTGTTAGATTAACACCAGACCGTGTGGAGTCAGTGATTTGTGTGCTACATACACCACACTATCCAGGCCCCTCAATGAGGTCTCCCCTCAGCCTCCTCTGTTCCAATGAACCTTTCCACCCCCCCCCTCCCTAGCCCAAGGACACTGAGAAGAAACAGCCCAAGCTAAAATACTGGCCGGGCAGAGATGAGCCAACTGATCAGGGACCAGGAGTCAGACCTAGGACCTGCTGTGGAGATGATGCTCTCTTTAACCTGACTCGTCTCGCTAAGACTGCTGAGCGTATTTGCTGGCAATAGGAATGTCTGACGTCAGTTGGTGGCTGATCGCTGTTGCTGAGTGGCGAGTCTAGATTGGCGGATGCTTGTAAATTTCAATCTCGGGCTCTGATGAAACCAGGCAGCAAATGGCCATTTCTTTTCGGTTCTGTGACACTTTCAAGTATGAAAGATACTCTCAAAGCTTTTAGGTCGTTAGCAACAGGAGTGCTGAAATGGAACTTGCATGATATATTACATTTATTTTTATGCGTTCTGAGATGTGAGCATCACTGGCAAGGCTGGCATTTATTGCCCGTCCCTAGTTGTCCCTTGAGAAGGTGGTGGTGAGCCGCCTTCTTGAACCGCTGCAGTCCGTGTGGTGAAGGTGCTCCCACAGTGCTGTTAGGGAGGGAGTTCCAGGGTTGTGACCCAGCGATGGTGAAGAAAAATGAAAAAGAAAGACTTGTATTTATATAGCGCCTTTCACGACCACCGGACGCTTCAAAGCACTTTACAGCCAATTAAGTCCTTTTGGAGTGTGGTCACTGTTGTAATGTAGGAAACGCGGCAGCCAATTTGCGCACAGCAAGCTCCCACCAATAGCAAAGTGATAGCGGCCGAGACAATCTATTCTTGTGGTGTTGATTGAGGGAGAAATATTGGAATAGTCAAGTCTGGAGGTAACAAAGACGTGGATGAGGGCTTCAGCAGCGGATGAGCTGAGGGAAGGGTGGAGACGGGCGATGTTACACTCGGTCAAATGCTGCCTTGATGTCCAGGGCAGTCACTCTCACCTCACCTCTGGAATTCAGCTCTTTTGTCCATTTTTGGACCGAGGCTAAATGAGGTCCCGGCATGTAAATATTCACGTTAAAAATTCAGGCTTGCTATGGACAGAAATCTCCCGGTCTTCTCCCCAGACCACTCCATCCTGTGACATCCTGAAATGTAAATTGCAGTTTAAGTAGTTCTGGAGAATTAAATGGAGTACGTGGGAATCTGATTTTGTTCTCCTCATGGGCTCCTCCCAATGATTTGAATATTCCAAAGATTAAACAAATTCAATTTAGTCACAAAAGGACCATTCACGGAACAGGAATTAACTTAGACTTCCAACTCTTAATGAAAGGCTCTTTCCATAATCACTGTTCCCCAGACTATTCTACATGTTCGCAGCTAATTTCTCGCGCATCAAGCTTTTCTCATTGAAATATTCCTAGATCCACAGGCCGCTATTTCAAAGAAGAGCAGGGGGAGTTCTCCCCGGTGTCCTGGGCCCAATATTTATCCCTCAATCAACGTCACTAAAAACAGATGATCTGGGTCATTATCACATTGCTGTGTGTGGGAGCTTGCTGTGCACAAATTGGCTGCCGCGTTTCCCACATTACAACAGTGACTACACTCCGAAAGTACTTCGTTGGCTGTAAAGCGCTTTGGGACGTCCGGAGGTCGTGAACGGCGCTATATAAATGTACATTGCTGGCCTGCCCACAGCAAACATGGCTGCATCAGCCTCACAACCAAAGGGGTAGACTTCTGTGCAGCCCAGTTGTGTCAGCCGCAAGATGACCTGATCAGTCTCACACACGGAGCTGCCACGATCTTGAATCTGTACATCTGGTTCTAGAATTCGGGTACATGAACACAGTGTTTACAACTTATCAAACCCCCTTTCTCCTCTCTCTCTCTCATTTCCTTTTCAATCCCTTCGATTTTCATCAACGTAACATCGCCCATCTCTGCCCCTTCCTTCAGCTCATCCACTGTTGAAGCCCTCATCCGTGCCTTTGTTACCTCCAGACTTGACTATTCCAACGCACTCCTGAAAGGCCTCCCACATTCTACCCTACGTAAACTAAAGGTGATCCAAAACTCGGCTGTCCCGTGTCCTAACTCGCACCGAGTCCCGCTCACCCATCACCCCCTATGCTCACTGCCCCGTGTCCTAACTCACACCGAGTCCCGCTCACCCATCACCCCCTGTGCTCGCTGCCCCATGTCCTAACTCACACTGAGTCCCGCTCACCCATCACCCCCTGTGCTCGCTGCCCCGTGTCCTAACTCGCACCAAGCCCCGCTCACCCATCACCCCCTGTGCTCGCTGCCCCGTGTCCTAACTCGCACCAAGCCCCGCTCACCCATCACCCCCTGTGCTCGCTGCCCTGTGTCCTAACTCACACTGAGTCCCGCTCACCCATCACCCCCTGTGCTCGCTGCCCCGTGTCCTAGCTCGCACCAAGCCCCGCTCACCCACCACCCCCTGTGCTCGCTGCCCCGTGTCCTAACTCTCACCAAGTCCCGCTCACCCATCACCCCCTGTGCTCGCTGCCCTGCATTGCCTCCCGGTTAAGCAACACCTCGATTTCAAAATTCTCCATCCTTGTATACAAATCCCTCCATGGCCCTCGCCCCTCCCTATCTCTGTAATCTCCTCCAGCCCCACAACCCCCCGAGATGTCTACGCTCCTCTAATTCTGCCCTCCTGAGCATCCCTGATTATAATCGCTCCACCATCGGTGGCCGTGCCTTCTGTTGCCTGGGCCCCAAGCTCTGGAACTCCCTCCCTAAACCTCTCCGCCTCTCTACCTCTCTTTCCTCCTTCAAGATGCTCCTTAAAACCGACCTCTTTTCTGCCCTAATTTCTACCTATGTGGCTCGGTGTCAAATTTTTTAATCTGATAACGCTGCTGGGAAGCGCCTTGGGACATTTCACTACGTTAAAGGCGCTATATAAATACAAGTTGTCATTGTTCCTCTCTCAGTCACGCACTGTTACACTCAAACACTCTGAATTTCCAGTCACTCTCCTCCACGCTGCCTCTCTCTGCGGAATCCCATCGGACTGCAGCTGTATTTATTCCGCTGAGCACAAAGCATCAGCATCACAACTGAGCCAGTCCGACACAAGAATTAAGTTCATCGATCTGCATTCCCTCCCTCTTTTTTGCAAATGGAGAAATGGCAGAAAGCAAGGGCTGAAGAAAGACTTGTATTTCTATAGCGCCTTTCAACCGTCCCAAATCTCTTTACAGCCAATGAAGTACTTTTGGAGTGTAGTCACTGTTGTAATGTGGGAAACACAGATGCCAATTTGCGCACAGCAAGCTCCCACACACAGCAATGTGATAATGACCCAGATAATCTGTTTTAGTGATGTTGGATGAGGGATAAATATTGGCCCCAGGACACCGGGGAGAACTCCCCTGCTCTTCTTTCAGATAGTGCCCCTGAGAACTTTTACATCCACATAAGAGGGCAGACGGGGCCTCGGTTTAACGTCTCAGCTGAAAGACAGCCCCTCCGACAGTGCGGCACTCCCTCAGTACTGTCCCTCCGACAGTGCGGCGCTCCCTCAGTACTGCCCCTCCGACAGTGCGGCACTCCCTCAGTACTGCCCCTCTGACAGTGCAGCACTCCCTCAGCACTGCCCCTCCGACAGTGTGGCACTCCCTCAGTACTGCCCCTCCGACAGTGCACCGCTCCCTCAGTACTGCCCCTCCGACAGTGCGCCGCTCCTTCAGTACTGCCCCTCTGACAGTGCGGCGCTCCCTCAGTACTGCCCCTCCGACAGTGCGGCGCTCCCTCAGCACTGCCCCTCCGACAGTGCGGCGCTCCCTCAGTACTGCCCCTCCGACAGTGCGGCGCTCCCTCAGTCCTACCCTCTGACAGTGCGGCACTCCCTCAGTACTGCCCCTCCGACAGTGCGGCGCTCCCTCAGTACTGCCCCTCCGACAGTGCGGCGCTCCCTCAGTACTGCCCCTCCGACAGTTTGGCACTCCCTCAGTACTACCCTCTGACAGTGCGGCACTCCCTCAGTACTGCCCCTCCGACAGTTTGGCGCTCCCTCAGTACTACCCTCTGACAGTGCGGCGCTCTCTCTGTTTAACGTCTGATACGAAAGTCGAGAGGCAGATTTCTCCTGGGAGCAGCTGGTGTTGTTGGCTGTGAGGTTGGGTATTGGGGGAAGGGCTGCTCCTGTGGTTACCCCTGCGCGCACAGTGTTGCCTTGTGTCCGCACTGCGTGACAACTCCAGCATATGGAAAGGCGTGCCCTGCCTCTCGGCTGTCTGATTGCATTTCTGTGATTAACGCTGCGATCGAGAAACTCCTCTCAATTAGACAGGAGCCAAGCATGGTCCGTTCCCCCCGCAGAGAGAGCAAAAGCCAGGGCTGTTTTTGAGGCTGCCTTTCCATTGGCCGCGCTGTCCTCCCGAAGTGAGATTGCCGGAGGGTCCGACCTTTGCCCCTGAGTGTGAAACGATTGGAATTGGTGACGGGGCCTGAGGTGGGGGGGTCCCGGAAAGAAGAACCGGGGGAGGGAAGCGTCACACTGCGGGTTCCGGAAAATTAGCCCCTCTCCAACTTAGGCCACCATCCCATCCTCGGTCGCAGTAAGCATCGAGAGGTCACACACACAGAGAGCCCTCACAATCTGAGGTCAGCAGCCCGGTAGATTTGTACGGATAATTATACTTGATCGGGGTTTCATTACATTACTTGACAGCACATGTACCCGGGATTCACTGTGAGTGGCCATAGTGTCTGGTTTATTTCCACTCTGCCCCACTCAGCCGTGGCTCAGTGGGCAGCACACTCGCCCATGAATCGGAAGGTTGTGGGTTCAAGTCCCACTCCAGGGACTTGAGCATGCAATCCAGGCTGACACTCCAGTGCAGTGCTGAGGGAGCGCCGCACTGTCGGAGGGGCAGTACTGAGGGAGCGCCGCACTGTCGGAGGGGCAGTACTGAGGGAGCGCCGCACTGTCAGAGGGGCAGTACTGAGGGAGCGCCGCACTGTCGGAGGGGCAGTACTGAGGGAGCGCCGCACTGTCGGAGGGGCAGTACTGAGGGAGTGCCGCACTGTCGGAGGGGCAGTACTGTCGGAGGGGCAGTACTGAGGGAGCGCCGCACTGTCGGAGGGGCAGTACTGAGGGAGTGCCGCACTGTCGGAGGGGCAGTACTGTGGGAGCGCTGCACTGTTGGAGGGGCAGTACTGAGGGAGTGCCGCACTGTCGGAGGGGCAGTACTGAGGGAGCACCGCACTGTCGGAGGGGCAGTACTGAGGGAGCGCCGCACTGTCGGAGGGGCAGTACTGTGGGAGTGCCGCACTGTCGGAGGGGCAGTACTGAGGGAGCGCCGCACTGTCGGAGGGGCAGTACTGAGGGAGTGCCGCACTGTCGGAGGGGCAGTACTGTGGGAGCGCTGCACTGTTGGAGGGGCAGTACTGAGGGAGTGCCGCACTGTCGGAGGGGCAGTACTGAGGGAGCACCGCACTGTCGGAGGGGCAGTACTGAGGGAGCGCCGCACTGTCGGAGGGGCCGTCTTTCGGATGAGACGTTAATCCGAGGCCCCGTCTGCTCTCTCAGGTGGACATAAAAGATTCCATGCCACTGTTTTGAAGAAAAGCAGGGGAGTTCTCCCCGGTGTCCTGGGGCCAATATTTATCCCTCAACCAACATCACTAAAACAGATTATCTGGCCATTATCACATTGCTGTGGGAGCTTGCTGTGTGCAAATTGGCTAATGCGTTTCCCACAATACAACAGTTTTGAGACGTCCAGTGGTCGTGAATGACAATGGAATTACTATCCCTCAGGCTCCAGGTCGGAATCATCCCGCACAGAAGGAGGCCATTGGGCCCACCGTTCCTGTGCCAGCTCTGTGACAGAGCGATCCAATCAGTCCCATTCCCCCCGCTCTTTCCCCACAGCCCGGCACATTTTTCCTTCTTAAGTATTTATCCAGCTACCTGTTTGAAAGTTACTATTGAATCTGCTCCCACCGCCCTTTCAGGCAGTGCGTTCCCGATCACAACAACTCGCTGCGTAAAAACATTCACCCCATCTCCCCTATTACCAATTAACTCAAATCTTTTTTGAGAGAAGTGCGGGGGGAACCAAAAATTGGACAAAACGCATTAATAGTTTCACATAGCTCAGACAGCACTTTCGAGGCAGAGTCGTCGCACATTCTAGCTTGTAATGTTTGCCCCAGTGAGCATGCTCACAGGTTGGTAGAGCTGTTGAGTTGGGAGTGGCTTAGCCAGTCACGTGATGTTCACAAGACTCAATAAAACCCCAGCCAGTTGGGTTCGGGGGATCCACGATGGGGCAGTTGGTTGTGAGCCTGGTGGATGAACCGGTAATGTGTCATCATCATAGGCAGTCCCTCGGAATCGAGGAAGACTTGCTTCCACTCCTGAAGTGAGTTCTCAGGTGGCTGAACAGTCCCATATGAGAGCCACAGTCTCTGTCACAGGTGGGACAGACAGTGGTTGAGGGAAGGGGTGGGTGGGACTGGTTTGCCGCACGCTCCTTCCGCTGCCTGCGCTTGGTTTCTGCATGCTCTCGGCGACGAGACTCGAAGTGCTCAGCGCCCTCCCGGATGCACTTCCTCCCCTTAGGACGGTCTTTGGCCAGGGACTCCCAGGTGTCGGTGGGGATGTTGCACTTTATCAGGGAGGCTTTGAGGGTGTCCTTGTAGCGTTTCCGCTGCCACCTTTGGCTCGTTTGCTGTGGAGGGGCTCCAAGTAGAGCGTTTGCTTTGGGAGTCTCGTGTCTGGCATGCGGACACTGTGACCTGCCCAGCGGAGCTGGTCGAGTGTGGTCAGTGCTTCAATGCTGGGGATGTTAGCCTGGTCGAGGACACTGATGTTGGTGCGTCTGTCCTCCCAGGGGATTTGTCGGAGCTTGCGGAGACATCGTTGGTGATATATCTCCAGCAACTTGAGATGTCTACTGTAAACGGTCCATGTCTCTGAGCCATACAGGAGGGCGGGTATTACTACAGCCCTGTAGACCATGAGCTTGGTGGCAGTTTAGAGGGCCTGGTCTTCAAACACTCTTTTCCTCAGGCTGCACTGGCGCACTGGAGGCAGTGTTGGATCTCGTCGTTGATGCCTGCTCTTGTTGATAGGAGGCTTCCGAGATATGGGAAGTGGCCCATGGTGTGGTTGTAAAACTTTTGCTAATAAACCAACTAGTTCTTAACAGCAAGGTGTTTCAATGAATTCTTAAGCAAAGAACCCAGGAAGCAAATACGTTCCACAGCTCAATAGTCCTTTAAATTGCCGTTCTCTTCCTGTGCCTCTGCTAATCTCCTGGTGTGCAGCTTTGCTGACACAGGCTCGAGAAGTATGTCCCAACAAATGATAATGACTCCACGAGTAGCTGTCTGATGTCGGATTGCCCACGCACTGAATTCTGGAAGTTTGACCCCCTTCCCGTGCACCCAACGCTTAATAAAGCAACAGAAGATGGCAACAGCTCTTTTGTTTTTCGTATTGCCTGAGAGCAGAAATGCTATCGTCTAATTGCAATCGAGACTCCAAACGGCCATACATTTTTTTTTTGTTGTTGATTAATCTTCTCGAGCAACGGGACAAAAATACCTGACATGCTTGCAGATGTTTGGATGCAAATAGAGAGTGCCGTTTTATCTCTGGCACATGTCGCTTGCCCAGCGGGGGACTCTCGGTGACTGGTTTCTAGAACGCGGGCGCGACGTGTTGTTGTAAAACAATTTCCACGGAGCACTGGGAGGCAGATCGCGGGGCAGAGCGGAGCTGAGGCACCTCGGCACAGAGACTGGGCGGAGAAATACTTAGGACTCTCTCCCCGCCCTTCACCACACGGGACTGCAGCGGTTGAAGGCGGCGGCTCACCACCACCTTCTCGAGGGGTGATTAGAGACGGGCAACAAATGCCGGCTTTCCCCACCCCCCGGAACGCGTCATTTTTAAAAGTCCCCAGCCGATTGCACGTAGCAATTCAGCTTCCACTGTGCGAAAAGTGACATGTGTCCGACATGGCTGCTGTTGGTACTATCCCAAGGTGTGCCACCAGAGGGCACAGCAGTGGGAGACTTGCAGGTTACCTGTACAGGTGTGCTCGGCCTAGTATAAAAGGCAGGCCGCCTGGTGTGATCCTCACTCTGGAGTTAACTACTGCAGTTCAATTACAACACATTGCATCGTGGAGTCACTATCAGAGCAGCCAAGGACATACCTCAAAGCACCTGTCTCATGAGGGGCCGGTTGATGCAGTGGGTTAGTAACTCGACGTGTCACCTCCACGCACAAACACAGGCACTGGCACGATGGGCCAAATGGCCTCTTCCTTTTCCATATCATTCGATGCAGAGAGGATAACTGTCACCTCCCTTAACTGGTGTGTAAGAGCGATATATTCCTACATTACAACAGGGACCGCTCTTCCCAAGTACCTCATTGGCTGTAAAGCACATTGGGACGTCCTGACGTAGTGAAAGGCGCTATATAAATGCAAGTCCGATTCTCCATTTCCTTTGAATAATGAAGTAATTTGGAAGCCTCGATCCCGAGCCTAGTGAGCTCACCATCACAGTTCATTGTAGTGTCAGCCATGGCTCAGTGGGCAGCACACTCGCCTCTGAGGCAGAAGGTTGTGGGTTCAAGTCCCACTCCAGGGATGAGCACACAAAATCTAGGCTGACACTCCTAGCAGAGGGAGCGCCGCACTGTCGGAGGGGCAGTACTGAGGGAGCGCCGCACTGTCGGAGGGGCAGTGCTGAGGGAGCGCTGCACTGTCGGAGGGGCAGTACTGAGGGAGCGCCGCACTGTCGGAGAGTCAGTACTGAGGGAGCGCCGCACTGTCGGAGGGGCAGTACTGAGGGAGCGCCGCACTATCGGAGGGGCAGTACTGAGGGAGCGCCTCACTGTCAGAGGGGCAGTGCTGAGGGAGCGCCGCACTGTCGGAGGGGCAGTGCTGAGGGAGCGCCGCACTGTCGGAGAGGCAGTACTGAGGGAGCGCCGCACTGTCGGAGGGGCAGTACTGAGGGAGCGCCGCACTGTCAGAGAGGCAGTACTGAGGGAGCGCAGTACTGAGGGAGCACTGCACTGTCGGAGGTGCCGTCTTTCGGATGAGACGTTAAACCGAGGCCCCGTCTGCTCTCTCAGATGGATGTAAATGATCCCATGGCACTATTTCGAAGGAGAGCAGGGGAGTTCTCCCCGGTGTCCTGGGGCCAATATTTATCCCTCAACCAACATCACTAAAACAGATTATCTGGTCATTATCACATTGCTGTGTGTGGGAGCTTGCTGTGCGCAAATTGGCTGCCGCGTTTCCCACATTACAACAGTGACTACACTCCAAAAGTACATCATTGGCTGTAAAGCGCTTTGAGATGCTCGGTGGTCGTGAAAGGTGCTATATAAATGCAAGTTTTTCTTTCATCACAACACCCCCCCCAATACGTCCCTCTGGTTGCCAGCCCCAGTGCCCTGGTGACTCCTGGTCATAGCTGTGAGCAATCCCCGGGGAGAAATCAAAGGGGTGAAAAGGCCGTTTGACCGACAGTGGAGAATCATCCAATCGGATAATAAAAGAAAGACTTGCATTTCTCCAGCACCTTTCACAACCCCAGCACGTCCCAAAGCGCTTTACAGCCAATGAAGTACTTTTGGACTGTAGTCACTGTTGTAATGTGGGAAATGCAGCAGCCAATTTGCGCACAGCAAGCTCCCACACACAGCAATGTGATAATGACCCAGATAATCTGTTTAGTGATGTTGGTTGAGAGATAAATATTAGCCCCAGGACACCGGGGAGAACTCCCCTGCTCTTCTTCGAAATAGTGCCGTGGGATCTTTTACATCCACCTGAGAGAGCAGACGGGGCCTCGGTTTAACGTCTCATCCGAAAGACGGCACCTCTGACACTGCAGCGCTCCCTCAGTGCTGCCCCTCCGACAGTGCGGCGCTCCCTCAGTGCTGCCCCTCCGACAGTGCGGTGCTTCCTCAGTATTGCCCCTTCGACAGTGCGGCGCTCCCTCAGTGCTGCCCCTCCGACAGTGCGGCGCACCCTCAGTACTGCCCCTCCAACAGTGCGGCGCTTCCTCGGTACTGCCCCTCCGACAGTGCAGCATTCCCTCAGTACTGCCCCTCCGACAGTGCGGCGCTCCCTCAGTACTGCACTGAGAGTGTCAGCCTAGCTTTTTGTGCTCAAGTCTCTGGAATAGGATTTGAACCCACAACCTTCAGGAACGAGTGTGCTGTCCACCAGGGCATGGCTGACGATGGAGAGTCCATTTGCTTTCCCTTTGGGCGCAGGGGGGCAGGGTGGCGGGAGGATGGACGCTCTGGGTGACCAATGGTGGCAGTGTGGGGGTGGGGCATTTGGAGGCATCTCCGGGAATATGTCTGGCTAGTATCAGCGACCCCTGATTCTCACCGATTGGCACTGTATCCGTGGCTGGAATGGGAAACGTAAATATTACGCTGGGACAATCTTTATTTTTTTCGTTCATGGGATGTGGGCATCGCTGGCAAGGCCGGCATTTATTGCCCATCCCTAATTGCCCCTTCTTGAAGCGCTGCAGTCCGTGTGGTGAAGGTGCTCCCACAGTACTGTTAAGGAGTTCTGGTTCTGGCCTTGGTCTTGGAGGCACACGTCACATTTTTCAGGCGACGTGAAGGGAGCTTTAATCTGCATCAAATGGAACGCTCGATGCTGGTGCCCTGATCGAGAAACTCTCCCTGTTCACTTGGCCAGCACAATAATTGACCCAAAGCCCAGTCACGGGAAGGCTTGTTGTTGAGGAAGATGCCTCGTGAAAGCCAGCTTAACCGTGCTGCGTCAGTCGCCAAGGCAACGCTCAGGTCCATCACCCATTGGAGACTCTAACTCGAGAAGCTTCACTTGACGTAACCCGAAAGCCGGAGAGGCCTGGAGGGTGGGAAAGATCAGCTCGGCCAATGAGAACTGTCTCTCATCCAGCAACCTCGAACGCCGCAGCCAGCATAAATATTGCATAAAGGCGATCGATTTTGAAGGCATTTCATTTTTTTTCCCCTATCAAGAGAAATTTTACGCTGTCAGGCAATCGCTTAAGTGGAATGGGCAGCGCTGTGTAATTTAGTCAACAATATCCTCCACACAATTGATGGACTGCCTTGGCAAATTTTAAAACAGTATAATTTAGGTAATAATAGACGCGCTCGAGGTCTTGCTCAGAAATGTCTGTGATTTGACGGAGAGGTTAGAGAGGCAGGTCAGAGAAAACAGGCCGTGCTGTCGGTGAGCTGCCTGTAATGTGAGAGGGAGATGATAGGGGTGAGACTGCTCCAAACTCTGCCGCAAGCGGTTCTGGATACACCTGCCGCACTTTGCCTACGCAAACCGAGCCGAGGGGGGATTGCGAGATCTTCGCTGCGACAGCGCAGACGTGCGCGTAGAAGATGGCGCCCCGGCGGAACTTGTCAGGTGACCTGGTCACCTGATGCTTTTAGTGTATTGACAGCCGGGTGGTGGGTTGCACTACCACGGTAGGCCACTAGCTGGGGCGCTATGACAGGGGTGAGCCGCCGTGAGCCGACACCGGCACGAACCAACGCCAACACGGGTCAAGGGTCAACCTCAGCAAGAGACGGGGCTGATACAGGCCAATCCCAAAATGAGCCAACGATCGCTGCAAAGTCACGCCAAAGATGGAGCGGACACCCAATGGGCCCAAATGGCCTCCTTCTGCACTGTAACTTTCTATGTTTCTATGTGATTGCACTGGAGAGGGTGCAGAGGAGATTTACCAGGATTTTATCTGGACTGGAGAATTCTAGCTATGAGGAAAGATTGGATTTGTTTTCTTTGGAACCGACGAGGCTGAGGGGAGACCTGATTGAGGTGTATAAAATTACGAGGGGCCCAGATAAGAGTGGAAAGGAAGAAACATAGAAACATAGAAATTAGGTGCAGGAGTAGGCCATTCGGCCCTTCGAGCCTGCACCACCATTCAATAAGATCATGGCTGATCATTCAACCTCAGTACCCCTTTCCTGCTTTCTCTCCATACCCCCTGATCCCTTTGGCCGTAAGGGCCACATCTAACTTCCTTTTGAATATATCTAACGAATTGGCCTCAACAACTTTCTGTGGTAGAGAATTCCACAGATTAACCACTCTCTGAGTGAAGAGATTTCTCCTCATCTCGGTCCTAAATGGCTTACCCCTTTTTCTTAGACTGTGACCCCTGGTTCTGGACTTCCCCAACATCGGGAACATTCTTCCCACATCTAACCTGTCCAATCCCGGCAGAATTTTATATGTTTATATGAGATCCCCTCTCATTCTTCTGAACTCCAGTGAATACAGGCCCAGTTGATCCAGTCTCTCCTCATATGTTAGTCCTGCCATCCCGGGAATCAGTCTGGTGAACCTTCGCTGCACTCCCTCAATAGCAAGAACGTCCTTCCTCAGATTAGGAGACCAAAACTGAATATTCTAGGTGTGGCCTCACCAAGGCCCTGTACACCTGCAGTAAGACCTCCCTGCTCCTATACTGAAATCCCCTAGCTATGAAGGCCAACAGACCATTTGCCTCCTTCGCCGCCTGCTGTACCTGCATGCCAACTTTCAATGACTGATGTACCATGACACACAGGTCCTGTTGCACCTCCCCTTTCCTAATCTGTCACCATTCAGATAATATTCTGTCTTCCTGTTTTTGCCACCGAAGTGGATAACCTCACATTTATCCACATTATTATTATCTGCCATGCATTTGCCCACTCACCTAACCTGTCCAAGTCACCCTGCAGTCTCTTAGCAGTACATTATCCTCAATACATTATCCCCAATACCATGTGCTTTAATTTTGCACACTATTGTCTTGTGTGGGACCTTGTCAAAAGCCTTTTGAAAGTCCAAATACACCACATCCACTGGTTCTCCCTTGTCCACTCTACTAGTTACATCCTCAAAAAATTCTAGAAGATAGGAAGGCCCAATTCCCTTATCAGAGGGGTCAATAACCGGGTGCATAGATTTATGGGGGGAGGTTGAGAGGGGATTTGAGGGGAAATGTTTTCACCCAGAGGGTGGTGGGGGTCTGGAACTCACTGCCTGAAAGGGTGGTAGAGGCAGAAACCCTCACCACATTTAAAAAGTACTTGGATGTGCACCTGAAGTGCCGTAACCTACAGGGCTACGGACCTAGAGCGGGAAAGTGGGATTAGGCTGGGTAGCTCTTTGTCGGCCGGCACAGACACGATGGGCCGAATGGCCTCCTTCCATGCTGTAAATTTCTGTGATTCTATGATAAGGCAACCCCAACTGAAGTCAATGGCAGCACAAGCGGACCCCAGCATGAGCCAATCCCAAGAAGAGTCACTTTTAAACCGGAGTCAGGACATGGAGGGGATTAGGTAGTTATGCAAATCTGCGGAATGTCTTCAGGTACTGGCTGGCTATCAGGTCATGGTCGTTTTCGGAACTTGTTGCTGTGTGCTGATTATACTCCCTCTGCCGCAGTTCCTGGACCAACATTAAAAGCTCTGAACTTGTTGGCAATGAGGTCATCTCAGCCACGACTGCTGGTAAGCACGGCCTGTGTGTCAGGTTTGGTCAGATCACGTTGAGCACTAACTGAGCACGGACTGCGTGATTACACACCAGAAATACAAAGCATGAAGCTGATCATTTGCTAAATCTCTTCTTTTTTCAAACTGCGATATGTTTCTGCTTGGCTCAGTCCAATGAAGGCTAAGCCTAGTGCTGCATTTTGGCCTAAGCTGTTAACATGACCCGTGGCTTCAAATCCTCACATCCTTCTTTGCAAATCCCTCAATTCGATGAATGATGGGAGAGCTGAGATTTGGTTCTAAAATGGCAGTTGCTAAAAAATAAATAAAGGTTTATATTTGTGTAATGTCTGTAAGCTTGTAATGTTTGTAGCTCCACACTGTGGATGTGGACGTTTTGTGTACTGCAACTGCAGAGTTAATAATAAACAGAAACAGGCATATTCCGGAGGCTTCCGGGAGAGCTGCCTGCCATATTAGGAGCTGTGTGTGCTTGTGCTCGGTGAATACATCACATTTGGCGATGAGATGGGATTTTGCGGATGATTTAAAGCTTAAATTTTGTTGGTGAAGGATTCAGCCAGCTGACAGAGAGACTTTGTATGTTTCTGTCTTTGGAACAAAACTACAAAATCCAAGGTAAAATACAGCACACGGTGTGAACAGCTAGAGATTAAAATGGCAGGTTTAATCGGACATTTGGGGGAATATAGACATGATCGGGAACGTTATAAAGCGTATGTGGATAGGCTAGAAATGTATTTCATTGCAAATAACATAATCGAAGTTCCAGACAATGCAGTCCAGAACCGGAACGTAAGAAAGCGATCTTCTTATCGGAGGCGGGTCCGGAATTGTATGAGACCCTTGTAAATCTGCTTGTGCCTGATGAGCCAAAGGACACAACACTTAAAGAGATTTTAACGAAGCTGGAGCAGCACCATAATCCCAAAGCATTAGAAATTGCTGAAAGCTATCGTTTTGGGATTCGGAATCAAAAGGCTGATGAAATTATCAGTGATTACATCGTAGCATTAAAAAAGCTATCGATGCACTGTAATTTTGGAAACTTTCAAAACCGAGCATTACAGGATAATTTTGTTTGTGGGGTGAAAAATGATGCGATCAGAAGGAAGTTATTGACGACGGATGACTTGACTTTTGAGATTGCTTGTCAGACAGCGAGATTGATGGGCATGGCCGAACAATATTCCCAAGAATTAAATAATAATTACGGTCATCAGTCAACCGAGGTAAATCACCTGCAGGTTCAAAGTGAAAGATGATGGGGGCCCAAAGTCTCAGAAACTGGAAATTCTAACAGAGCGTTGAAGTCGTGCTATAGGTGCCTGGGACAACACATTGCTCAAAGTTGTCTATACGTGAAGGCAGAGTGTTTCTTCTGCAGAAAGACTGGGCATCTTGCGAAGGCATGCCGACTGAAGGGTAAACCAGTTTTCAAAGCTATGAGTCCAGCATTCAAAACTATAAGTAGAAATCCCAAGAGACTACATAGCATGGAAGAACAACAACAGGATGAGGAGATGTTAGAGTTACACGACATTAGGAGCACGAGGTTAACGGACAGCGATTCGGAAATCATCAAAATCCACATAGATGTTGCGAGATTCAAGACACCAATGGAAATTGACATGGATGCATCCGTGAGTGTAGAACCGGAGTCGCTGTACTGCGACAAATTGCGTGATTTCCAACTGGAGAAATCCAAGATAGAGCTGCGAGGCTACTCGGGAGAGAAAATTCCTGTGGTAGGTCGTATCACCGTACCGGTGAAATATAAAGATCAATTTCAAAACTAATAGTAGTGAAAGGAGACAAGTCTGCCTTACTGAAGCTGGATTGGAGTAAGATTTTCTGTGTGGAAGTGAGATTTTTATCAACGGATGAGGTTATCAAGAAATATCCGAAGGTGTTCTGCGAAACGGGCAGTCCGATCCAAGGCGTCAAGGCGAGTGTCAGGGTACAGAAGGACGCTAGATCAGTTTACTACAAGCCACGTTCCGCACCAAACGTACTCAAGGAGAAAGTTGAGCAAGAACTCAAAAGACTAGAATCTGAGACCATTATTTGTAAGATAGATCGATGTAATTGGGCTACACTCATTGTTGTTGTACCTAAGTCCAATGGTAAGGTAAGATTGTGTGGTGATTATAAAGTAACTGTAAACCAGGTTCTAGAGGGTAATGTCCCCAATACATTGCCGAATATAGAAGATTTGTTCACAACACTGACAGGTGGTCAGATCTTCTCAAAACTGGATCTTACGAATGCCGACTTACAGCTTGAACGAGATGAGGAGTCCAAGTCATGTTTGACTATAAATACTCATCTAGGCCTATATCAATTTAATAGGCTACCGTTTGGAGTGTCTTCCGCCCCTGCCATATTCCAAGGGGTGATGAACCAGATTTTACAAAGTATTGAAGGGGTACTATGTTATTTGGATGACATACTAATTTCAGCAACAAATAGGCAAATTCATAATAACATCTATAAGGGTAGAGCTGCAGAACACGAAAGGGCAAAAAACATTAGTGGGAGTTGTGTACAGACCTCCAAACAGTACTAGTGATGTTGGGGAGGGCATCAAACGGGAAATTAGAGGTGCATGCAATAAAGGTGCAGCAGTTATCATGGGTGACTTTAATATGCACATAGATTGGGCTAACCAAACTGGAAGCAATACAGTGGAGGAGGATTTCCTGGAGTGCATAAGGGATGGTTTTCCAGACCAATATGTCGAGGAACCAACTAGGGGGGAGGCCATCTTAGACTGGGTGTTGTGTAATGAGAGAGGATTAATTAGCAATCTCGTTGTGCGAGGCCCCTTGGGAAAGAGTGACCATAATATGGTGGAATTCTACATTAGGATGTTGAATGAAACAGTTAATTCAGAGATCATGGTCCAGAACTTAAAGAAGGGTAACTTTGAAGGTATGAGGCGTGAATTGGCTAGGATAGATTGGCGAATGATAATTAAGGGGTTGACTGTGGATGGGCAATGGCAGACATTTAGAGACCGCATGGGTGAACTACAACAATTGTACATTCCTGTCTTGCGTAAAAATAAAAAAGGGAAGGTGGCTCAACCGTGGCTATCAAGGGAAATCAGGGATAGTATTAAAGCCAAGGAAGTGGCATACAAATTGGCCAAAAATAGCAGTGAACCTGGGGACTGGGAGAAATTTAGAACTCAGCAGAGGAGGACAAAGGGTTTGATTAGGGCAGGGAAACTAGAGTATGAGAGGAAGCTTGCAGGGAACATTAAGACGGACTGCAAAAGTTTCTATAGATATGTAAAGAGAAAAAGGTTAGTAAAGACAAACGTAGGTCCCCTGCAGTCAGAATCAGGGGAAGTCATAACGGGGAACAAAGAAATGGCAGACCAATTGAACAAGTACTTTGGTTCAGTATTCACTAAGGAGGACACAAACAACCTTCCGGAAATAAAAGGGGTCAGAGGGTCTAGTAAGAAGGAGGAACTGAGGGAAATCCTTATTAGTCGGGAAATTGTGTTGGGGAAATTGATGGGATTGAAGGCCGATAAATCCCCAGGGCCTGATGGACTGCATCCCAGAGTACTTAAGGAGGTGGCCTTGGAAATAGCGGATGCATTGACAGTCATTTTCCAACATTCCATAGACCCTGGATCAGTTTCTATGGAGTGGAGGGTAGCCAATGTAACTCCACTTTTTAAAAAAGGAGGGAGAGAGAAAACAGGGAATTATAGACCGGTCAGCCTGACATCGGTATTTGGTAAAATGATGGAATCAATTATTAAGGATGTCATAGCAGCGCAGTTGGATAGAGGTGACATGATAGGTCCAAGTCAACATGGATTTGTGAAAGGGAAATCATGTTTGACAAATCTTCTGGAATTTTTTGAGTATGTTTCCAGTAGAATGGACAAGGGAGAACCAGTTGATGTGGTATATTTGGACTTTCAGAAGGCTTTAGACAAGGTCCCTCACAAGAGATTAATGTGCAAAGTTAAAGCACATGGGATTGGGGGTAGTGTGCTGACATGGATTGAGAACTGGTTGTCAGACAGGAAGCAAAGAGTAGGAGTAAATGGGTACTTTTCAGAATGGCAGGCAGTGACTAGTGGAGTACCGCAAGGTTCTGTGCTGGGGCCCCAGCTGTTTACACTGTACATTAATGATTTAGACGAGGGGATTAAATGTGGTATCTCCAAATTTGCGGATGATACTAAGTTGGGTGGCAGTGTGAGCTGCGAGGAGGATGCTATGAGGCTGCAGAGTGTCTTGGATAGGTTAGGTGAGTGGGCAAATGCATGGCAGATGAAGTATAATGTGGATAAATGTGAGGTTATCCACTTTGGTGGTAAAAACAGAGAGACAGACTATTATCTGAATGGTGACAGATTAGGAAAATGGGAGGTGCAATGAGACCTGGGTGTCATGGTACATCAGTCATTGAAGGTTGGCATGCAGGTACAGCAGGCGGTGAAGGAAGCAAATGGCATGTTGGCCTTCATAGCGAGGGGATTTGAGTACAGGGGCAGGGAGGTGTTACTATAGTTGTACAGGGCCTTGGTGAGGCCACACCTGGAGTATTGTGTACAGTTTTGGTCTCCTAACTTGAGGAAGGACATTCTTGCTATTGAGGGAGTGCAGCAAAGGTTCACCAGACTGATTCCCGGGATGGCGGGATTGACATATCAAGAAAGACTGGATCAACTGGGCTTGTATTCACTGGAGTTCAGAAAAATGAGAGGGGATCTCATAGAAACGTTTAAAATTCTGATGGGTTTAGACAGGTTAGATGCAGGAAGAATGTTCCCAATGTTGGGGAAGTCCAGAACCAGGGGACACAGTCTCAGGATAAGGGGTAAGCCATTTAGGACCGATATGAGGAGAAACTTCTTCACCCAGAGAGTGGTGAACCTGTGGAATTCTCTACCACAGAAAGTTGTTGAGGCCAATTCACAAAATATATTCAAAAAGGAGTTAGATGTATTCCTTACTACTAGGGGGATCAAGGGGTAAGGCGAGAAAGCAGGAATGGGGTACTGAAGTTGCATGTTCAGCCATGAACTCATTGAATGGCGGTGCAGGCTCGAAGGGCTGAATGGCCTACTCCTGCACCTATTTTCTATGTTTCTATATTTCAATATTGAATGAAGTACTCAAACAGCTAGAGAAGCACAGAGTACGAGTGTCTGCTCGTAAATGTGAGTTATTTAAAAACTCAGTGGAGTACTTCGGGTGCAGAGTAGACAAAGATGGTTTACATCCAACCAAGGAAAAACTGGATGCAATTAGAAATGCACCCACTCCCAGGAATGTCACTGAACTGGGTCTTTTGAACTATTATGGGAAGTTCTTACCAAATTTGGCTACAGTATTACATCCACTGAATGAATTTTTGAAAAAACAAGTCCATTGGAAGTGGTCATAAGAATGCGATACAGCATTCAAGGAGTGTAAAAGCTAATTGGTAGAGAGCACCATGTTAGTTCAGTATGACATATCTAAGGAGATTAAGCTAGCATGTGATGCCTCTCCATATGGAGTTGGGGCAGTGATCTCTCATGTATCACGTAGTGGGGAGGAGAGACCAATTACTTTTGCTTCACACACTCTCAGTGCCAGTGAGAGTAATTATGTGCAAATTGAAAGGGAAGCTTTGGCATTAATTTTTGGGGTCAAGACATTTCACAAATACTTGTATGGTCGTAAGTTTACCATCGTTACGGACCATAAGCCCCTAACTGCAATCCTCAATCCAAAGTCCCCAGTTCCAACATTAGCTGCAGCCCGAATGCAGAGATGGGCTTTGATTTTGTCAGCATATACATATGATATTGAATAAAGACGATCAGCTGATCACAGTAATGCTGATGCAATGTCTAGATTGCCTTCCCCATCACAAGTTACACCCGATAGGGAAGAAGTGTTTTATTTTTCATACAGTGATGAACTGCCAGTTACAGCTGAAGAGGTTGCTAGAGCAACCAAACGTGACCCAGTGATGTCAAAGGTGTATGAGTATATTGCAAATGGATGGCCAAACCAGGTAACAGACAAAGATACACATCCATTCTTCATTCGTAGGAATGAATTATCAGTCGATAAAGATTGTATCATGTGGGGTGCAAGAGTGGTTATACCAAAAAAATTCAGGTCCAAATTATTAGGAGACCTCCATGACCAGCACCTGGGAATGTGCTTGACCAAGAGTTTTGCATGCAGTTATTTATGGTGGCCAGGTCTTGATAAAGATATAGAGTACATCGTGAGTCAGTGTACGACATATCAATCGGTAAGCAAGCAACTACCACCAGTACCATTACAGCCATGGAAATGGCCTCCCAGGGTGTGGCAAAGGCTACGTATTGATTTTGCTGAGTTAGAAGGACAACAATTGTTCATTGTGATTGACAGCCATTCGAAGTGGGTTGAGGTGTTTCCAATGTGGAAAATAACAACAATAAAACATTGGACATTTTATGAAAATTATTTTCTTCCTTAAGAGATTGTTTCGGATAATGGACCACAATTTCGTTCAGAAGAATTTGCACAAATGGTGTGAAACATACCAAGGTTCCACCATACCATCCTGCTTCGAATGATGCATCAGAGCGCACTGTACAAATTGTAAAATGTGACCTCATAAAACAAATGTTAGATCCAAATCCAAGGAATTTGGTTCGGTATTCACTAAGGAGGACACAAACAACCTTCCGGATATAAAAGTGGTCAGAGGGTCTAGTAAGAAGGAGGAACTGAGGGAAATCCTTATTAGTCGGGGAATTGTGTTGGGGAAATTGATGGGATTAAAGGCCGATAAATCCCCAGGGCCTGATGGACTGCATCCCAGAGTGCTTAAGGAGGTGGCCTTGGAAATAACGAATGCATTGACAGTCATTTTCCAACATTCCATAGACCCTGGATCAGTTCCTATGGAGTGGAGGGTAGCCAATGTAACCCCACTTTTTAAAAAAGGAGGGAGAGAGAAAATAGGGAATTATAGACCGGTCAGCCTGACATCGGATAAAATGATGGAATCAATTATTAAGGATGTCACAGCAGCGCATTTGGAAAGAGGTGACATGATAGGTCCAAGTCAGCGTGGATTTGTGAAAGGGAAATCATGCTTGACAAATCTTCTGGAATTTTTTGAGGATGTTTCCAGTAGAGTTGACAAGGGAGAACCAGTTGATGTGGTGTATTTGGACTTTCAGAAGGCTTTCGACAAGTTCCCACACAGGAGATTAATGTGCAAAGTTAAAGCACATGGGATTGGGGGTAGTGTGCTGACATGGATTGAGAACTGTTTGTCAGACAGGAAGCAATGAGTAGGAGTAAATGGGTACTTTTCAGAATGGCAGGCAGTGACTAGTGGGGTGCCGCAAGGTTCTGTGCTGGGGCCCCAGCTGTTTACATTGTACATTCATGATTTAGACGAGGGGATTAAATGTAGTATCTCCAAATTTGCGGATGACACTAAGTTGGGTGGCAGTGTGAGCTGCGAGGAGGATGCTATGAGGCTGCAGAGTGACTTGGATAGGTTAGGTGAGTGGGCAAATGCATGGCAGATGAAGTATAATGTGGATAAATGTGAGGTTATCCACTTTGGTGGTAAAAACAGAGAGACAGACTATTATCTGAATGGTGACAGATTAGGAAAAGGGGAGGTGCAACGAGACCTGGGTGTCATGGTACATCAGTCATTGAAGGTTGGCATGCAGGTACAGCAGGCGGTGAAGGAAGCAAATGGCATGTTGGTCTTCATAGCGAGGGGATTTGAGTACAGGGGCAGGGAGGTGTTACTATAGTTGTACAGGGCCTTGGTGAGGCCACACCTGGAGTATTGTGTACAGTTTTGGTCTCCTAACCTGAGGAAGGACATTCTTGCTATTGAGGGAATGCAGCGAAGGTTCACCAGACTGATTCCCGGGATGGCGGGACTGTCATATCAAGAAAGATTGGATCAACTGGGCTTGTATTCACTGGAGTTCAGAAGAATGAGAGGGGACCTCATAGAAATGTTTAAAATTCTGATGGGTTTAGACAGATGCAGGAAGAATGTTCCCAATGCTGGGGAAGTCCAGAACCAGGGGTCACAGTCTAAGGATTAGGGGATTAAGAGATGAGGAGAAACTTCTTCACCCAGAGAGTGGTGAACCTGTGGAATTCTCAAAGTTGTTGAGGCCAATTCACTAATTATATTCAAAAAGGAGTTAGATGTAGTCCTTACTACCTGGGGGATCAAGGGGTATGGCGAGAAAGCAGGAATGGGGTACTCAAGTTGAATGTTCAGCCATGAACTCATTGAATGGTGGTGCAGGCTCGAAGGGCCGAATGGCCTACTCCTGCACCTATTTTCTATGTTTCTATGTTTCTATGAAACGACAGTCCTCAGGATGAGCCTCGAATGAGTTTAGATTCGACACCATGTTTGGAAGGTTCTGTTCGAGAGCGAAGGTATCCTCTTCGAAACAGAAAACACGTGGTAAAGTTAAATTTGTAAATATGGAAAAAATAAGTTTATATCCTATGTTATGTATGAACACGAAAGTTATGTATGATGTTTGTTATAATAACTTCTTCATTCAGGAGGGAGAAGTGTAATGTCTGTAAGCTTGTAATGTTTGTAGCTCCACACTGTGGATGTGGACATATTGTGTACTGCAACTGCAGAGTTAATAATAAACAGAACCAGGCAGATTCCGGAGGCTTCCGAGAGAGCTGCCTGCCATATTATAAACTGTGTGTGCTGTGCTCTGTGAAGATATCACAATTTCTATTGCGCCTTTCACGGCCACTGGACGTCTCAAAGCACTTTACAGCCAATGAAGTACTGTGGAAATGTGGCAGCCAATTTGCGCACAGCAAGCTCCTACACACAGCAATGTGATAATGTCCCAGATAATCTGTTTTCGTGATGTTGATTGAGGGATAAATATTGGCTCCAGGACAGCAGGGAGAACTCCCCTACTCTTCTTCAAAATAGTGTCATGGGATCTTTTACATCCACCTGAGAGAGCAGATGAGACATCGGTTTAATGTCTCATCTGAAAGATGGCACCTCCAACACTTCAGTGCTCCCTCAGTACTGCCCCTCCGACAGTGCAACGCTCCCTCAGCACTGCCACTCCGACAGTGCAGCACTCCCTCAGTACTGCCCCTCCGACAGTGCGGCGCTCCCTCAGCACTGCCCCTCCGACAGTGCGGCGCTCCCTCAGTACTGCCCCTCCGATAGTGCGGCGCTCCCTCAGCACTGCCCTTCCGACAGTGCGGCGCTCCCTCAGTACTGCCCCTCCGACAGTGCGGCACTCCCTCAGCACTGCCCCTCCGACAGTGCGGCGCTCCCTCAGCACTGCCCCTCCGACAGCCCAGCGCTCCCTCAGCACTGCCCCTCCGACAGCCCGGCGCTCCCTCAGCACTGCCCCTCCGACAGCCCGGCGCTCCCTCAGCACTACACTGTGGGAGTGTCAGCTGATGTTTTTGTGCTCAAACATCTGGAGTGGGACTTGAACCCACACAACCTTCTGGCTCAGAGGCGAGAGTGCTGCCCACTGAGCCATGGCTGACACGTGGAGAAAAGGCTAATCGATAAATAGACTCGGCTATTTTTAAGTGAGCGTCTGTCAATAAAAAAAGAAAATTGCTCGCAGTTTTTTGCCCACAGAGAATTAATGATGCGCCGGTTTTAATTTTGGTCTCAGATGGGTTATTATTTTATTAGCTCTTGCCATCGATATAAAACGCAATGATGTCATCGTGACAGGCAGTGACAGCATTAACACTCGTCTCCTCTGGCAGTGAAAACACTTTGCTATTCCAATGGTGACAGGCTGACAATCGCTCTTTAATAAATGGAGAGTGATATTTAATAGATGTATTACCACCCTCCCCCGCGCCCGTTTGTTCCTGCAGTCTATTTTCGGTCCCAGTCTCCGCGGGAAGTCTGATGCCGTAACCTTTAGCAAGCTCGGTTAAATTGTGGCTTTGTTCAACTCAGGTTGCACACAATGACTCCCCCTCGCCTTCTCCGCCACCCTCCCAACCCGCCCCTTCCATTAGCAGATTGTTCCGTCTTGCTGCGGAGCCCAGTACCATCAGTGTTGAACTGTGCCACAGCAGTTCAGTGCCGATCACATCGCATTGCCAGGCAGCAGAGTTATGGCCAGTATAACCTGGCGCGGGGCGTGGAGGGCATTCAATGGTACAGTCCCTGTTTGGAAATAGCACGGGAAGGCAGTCACTGGGGCCAGCAGTCTCCAGGCACCCCCCCCCCCCCTGACAGCAGCTACACTGTACGGTCAAGAAATAACGGGGGGCTTGTAAGAAAGGTACTGGTGGGCGACTTTAATCTTCATACAGATTGGACAAATCAAATTGGCACAGGTAGCCCTCTCAGCTGCCAGCGGGTGATGCTAAGCATATTAATTTCTAGCACAAAGAACAAAAGACTTCGATTTATATGGCGCCTTTCACGACCACTGGATGTCTCAAAACAGCCAATGAAGTACTTTTGGAGTGTAGTCGCTGTTGTAATGTGGGAAACGCGGCAGCCAATTCGTGCACAGCGATCTCCCACAAACTGCGATGTGATAATGACCCAGATAATCTGTTTTTGTTAAGTTGAGTGAGCGATAAATATTGGTCCCAGGACACCGGGAGAGAACTCCCCTGCTCTTCTTCAAAATAGTGGCCGTGGGATCTTTTACGTCCACATGAGAGGGTAAACGGGGCCTCGGCTTGACGTCTCATCCAAAAGGCGGCACCTCCGACAGTGCAGCGCTCCCTCAGCATTGCACTGGGAGTGTCAGCCTCGATTTTTTTTTGTGCTCAAGTCTTGAACCCACAGCCTCCTGGCTCAGAGGCAAGTGCTGCCCACTGAGCCACAGCTGACACAAGGAGTCAGCAAAGGGATATAGGCAGGCTCAGTGAGTGGGCAAAAATTTGGCAGATGGAGTATAATGTGGGAAAATGTGAGGTTATCCACTCTGGTCGGAAAACTAGCAAAGCAGAATATAATTAAAATGGAGAGAGACTGCAGAATGCTGTGGTACAGAGGGACCTGGGGATTCTTGTACACGAAACACAAAAAGTTAGTATGCAGGTACAGCAAGTGATCAGGAAGGCAAACGGAATGTTGGCCTTTATTGCAAGGGGGATAGAGTATAAAAGCAGAGAAGTCCTGCTACAACCTTACAGGGTATTGGTGAGGCCACACCTGGAGTACTGCGTACAGTTTTGGTCTCCGTATTTATGGAGGGATATACTTGCATTGGAGGCAGTTCAGAGAAGGTTCACTCGGTTGATTCCGGAGATGAAGGGGTTGTCTTATGAAGAAAGGTTGAGCAGGTTGGGCCTGTACTCATTGGAGTTTGGAAGAATGAGAGGTGATCTTATTGAAACGTATAAGATTCTGAGGGGGCTGGACAGGGTGGATGCAGAGAGGATGTTTCCCCTCGTGGGGGAATCTAGAACTAGGGGGCATAGTCTCAGAATAAGGGGCCGCCCATTTAAGACGGAGATGAGGAGGAATTTCTTCTCTCGGAGGGTGGTGAATCTGTGGAATTCTCTGCCCCAGAGAGCTGTGGAGGCTGGGTCATTGAATATATTTAAGGTGGAGATAGAACCGAAGAAGTAAGTACATTACTCCCAGGTATCGTTCAGGTGAACCTGTGCTGCTCCCCCTCCCAGGCCAGTATATCCTCCCTGAGGTTGGGGGCCCGGAGTTTAAGGCAGTGACTCCCGACGGGTTCTGACCGATTCTCTACGCATGAGGCGCCATTTCCATTCTGTTGAATTCCGACCACCCCGGAGAAAAAGGACAGCATTCCATCAGCCCTTTTGATTGCTTTTTGCTCGCGTGCACCGGCTCACCGGCTTGGGGCCTGTTGTTTGCCTCCAAGGTGTCTCACGGCAGGACAGCCAGAACTCCAGCCGCCTGCGATATCCAGCTCCTGCTCAACCCTTTCAGTGCCATCTCCATCGGCATTGGATCACCAGCCCCGCCCGGCCTATTCCCCGAGAGAGAAGGGCCACGATTCTGCACTCCCGGTGACCAGCATCCCGTGATAAGGACATAAGAAATGGGAGCAGGAGTCGGCCATTCGGCCCCTCGAGCCTGCTCCGCCATTCAATAAGATCATGGCTGATCTGATCATGGACTCAGCTCCACTTCCCCGCCCGCTCCCCATAACCCTTCACTCCCTTATTGCTCAAAAATCTGTCTATCTCCACCTTAAATATATTCAATGACCCAGCCTCCACAGCTCTCTGGGGCAGAGAATTCCACAGATTCACCACCCTCTGAGAGAAGAAATTCTCCGTTTTAAATGGGCGACCCCTTATTCTGAAACTCTGCCCCCCTAGTTCTAGCCTCCCCCACGAGGGGAAACATCCTCTCTGCATCCACCCTGTCCAGCCCCCTCAGAATCTTGTACGTCTCAATAAGATCACCTCTCATTCTTCCAAACTCCAATGAGCATAGGCGTGATGAGCACCTGTCGGGAGTGCGTCCCCCGCGGGCCATTGCGCCCGACTCGCCGCCTGCGCGGTCAGGTGACCGAAAGGGGCGGCGGCGGCTCCGCGGCGCACGTATCCCGTCACCGGCTCGCGGGTAAAACCGCCCGAAGTTCCCAAAGCGTTGCCGGGCTCCTTCTGACCACCGCGTTTTTCGCGTTGCCGAGCAACAGGCAGCACAGGACTGCCGCCCCCCCCCCCCCCCCGTGTTGCGGTTCAAACGGAAGTCTCGCGACTTTGCGACAGGTGTGGGTTAAGTCGGCCACCACCCCCCCACGCCTGCTTTCAGCGGGAGCCCCGTCCAAAGCCCGAAACTCCGCCGTAAACATCCCGACAGCGGGAATGGATGGGAGAGCACTCGATTCCCATATTTTAATCCCCTCCCCCAGCTCCGCCCCGCCCGTCGGTGAAGGGGGCTTAAAATTAAGGCCGTTGAGTCAATGTAAATAAGAACAGAGGTTCCTGTTGGTGATGTAAAGACCGCCCAAACCATAGTTATCTTTGAAACTTAGGTGTTCCCTTAATTAGATTAAAGAGCAACGCTAAAAGAACTTCCCCACCCCAGTGCCGACATTTTTCGATTAACGAGCAACTACAACAACAACTTGTATTTATATAGCGCCTTTAACATTGTGAAACATCCCAAGGCGCTTCACAGGAGTGTTATGAGACAAAAAAAAGGACACCGAGCCGCATAAGGAGAAATTAGCGCAGGGGGCTTGGTCAGAGAGGTGGGTTTTAAGGAGCGTCTTGAAGGAGGAGAGAGAGGTCGAGAGGTTTAGGGAGGGAGTTCCAGAGCTTGGGGCCCAGGCAACAGAAGGCACGGCCACCGATGGTGGAGCGATTATAATCAGGGATGGTCAGGAGGGCAGAATTAGAGGAGCGCAGATATCTCGGGGGGTTGTGGGGCTGGAGGAGATTACAGAGATAGGGAGGGGGCGAGGGTCATGGAGGAATTTGAAAACAAGGATGAGAATTTTGAAAGCAAGGTATTGCTTAACCGGGAGCCAATGTAGGTCAGTGGGCACAGGGGGTGATAGGTGAACGGGACTCGGTGCGAGTTAGGACACGGGGCAGCGAGCACAAGGGGTGATGGGTGAGCGGGACTCGGTGCGAGTTAGGACACGGGACAGCAAGCACAGGGGGGTGATGAGTGAACGGGACTCGGTGCGAGTTAGGACACAGGACAGCGAGCACAGGAGGGTGATGAGTGAGCGGGACTCGGTGCGAGTTAGGACACGGGACAGCGAGCACAGGGGGGCGATGAGTGAGCGGGACTCGGTGCGAGTTAGGACACGGGACAGCGAGCACAGGGGGGTGATGAGTGAGCGAGACTCGGTGCGAGTTAGGACACGGGACAGCGAGCACAGGGGGGCGATGAGTGAGCGGGACTCGGTGCGAGTTAGGACACGGGACAGCGAGCACAGGGGGGTGATGAGTGAGCGAGACTCGGTGCGAGTTAGGACACGGGACAGCGAGCACAGGGGGGCGATGAGTGAGCGGGACTCGGTGCGAGTTAGGACATGGGGCAGCGAGCACAGGGGTTGATGGGTGAGCGGGACTCGGTGCGAGTTAGGACATGGGGCAGTGATCACACGGGGTGATGGGTGAGCAGGACTTGGTGCGAGTTAGGACACAGGGCAGCGAGCACAGGGGGGTGATGGGTGAGCAGGACTTGGTGCGAGTTAGGACACAGGGCAGCGAGCACAGGGGGTGATGGGTGAGCAGGACTTGGTGCGAATTAGGACACAGGGCAGCGAGCACAGGGGGGTGATGGGTGAGCGGGACTTGGTGCGAGTTAGGACACAGGGCAGCGAGCACAGGGGAGGTGATGGGTGAGCGGGACTTGGTGCGAGTTAGGACACGGGGGTAGCCGAGTTTTGGATCACCTCTCGTTTAGGTAGGGTAGAATGTGGGAGGCCGGCCAGGAGTGCGTTGGAATAGTCATGTCTAGCGGTAACAAAGACGCAAAAGAGATAAACTCCCGGGCCTTTGAGTGCCTTGACTAGGCTGGCATCTCGCCTCGCTCAGCATTTATAAATCCGCTGGCCAGAACAGAATACTGTCAATCCGTCCGGAGCCAGAGCGCGTTCTCCTCGGCAGGACTGTCGCTGAAGGTCACATTTCAATCCGGCTGAATACAGAGATAAGGAAACCCATTTGCATGGGGGTGCGCTGGTTTAATTTGGGCTGTGGGAAGCGCTCAGGCACATTGCCACTTGACGCTTTGTTCCAATTTACAGCCGTCCATCGTACCTGCCTCTCGCAAATTACCTGCAGCATCACACATCCCTTTCCTGATAAAACCTGACACTCATCACAGATCTCTACAACCAAAGTAAGGAATCCACCCCTGCCACTTACCTATAACTGACGGACTGCAAAATAGTACATGGCAGGGTGATGCTTAACTTCTGCTTTCCTTTGTCTCATCCCCCGATTATAATTTATTTATTTTGAGCAAAATATTAAGCATTCTCTGTCTCTTCCTCAGTCCCCTTCACACCCTCCTCTTCTTTCCGTCCAGACTACACACAGCTCAGGGAAGGCTGAGTTTTTTAGCTTTTGTCAGCCGCACAGGTCCGTTACTGCGGCAACAGCACAGCAAGCTCCCACAAGTAGCAAAGTGATAGTGACCGGACAATCTGTTTTAGTCGTGACGGTTGAGGGATAAATATTGGCCCCAGGACACCGGGGATAACTCCCCTGCTCTTCTTCGAAATAGTGCCGTGGGACCTGAGAGGGCAGACGGGGTCCTCGGTTTAACGTCTCATCTGAAAGACAGTGCGGCACTCCCTCAGTACTGCCCCTCCCACAGTGCGGCGCTCACTCAGTACTGCCCCTCCGACAGTGCGGCGCTCCCTCAGTACTGCCCCTCCCACAGTGCGGCGTTCCCTCAGTACTGCCCCTCCCACAGTGCGGCGTTCCCTCAGTACTGCCCCTCCCACAGTGCGGCGCTCCCTCAGTACTGCCCCTCCGACAGTTCGGCGCTCCCTCAGTACTGCCCCTCCCACAGTGCGGCGCTCCCTCAGTACTGCACTGGAAGTGTCAGCCTAGATTTTTTGTGCTACAAGTTCCTGTAGTGGGACGTGAACCCACGGCCTTTTGACTCAGAGAGGAGTGTGCAGCCCACTGACCCACAGCTGATAGTATAGAGTCTCAACTGTTTTAGCCTATCTTGATAACTAAAATGCTTTATACTGGCAATTAGTCTAGCTTCAAACATGTATGGGATCGTAGGAACAGAAGGAGACCATTCAGCCCCTTGAGCCTGTTCCGCCGTTTAATTGGCTGATTGACACATCACCTCGATTTTTCACCCTGAACGGCCTGACTCTAATTTTTAGATTTTGCCCCATCGTTCTTGATTCCCCCGCCAGAGGAAATAGTTTCTCCGTATCTACTCTTCGAATCCTTTTAACACGTGGATCAGATCAGCCCTTAACCTCCTTCGTGCGAGGGATTACAAGCCCAGGTTACGCAACCTGTCTCAATAATTAAACCCGCTGAGGCCCTGGTATCTTTCACGTCATTTTTCTGTGTTGCTTTTTATGAAAATCTGGAAACAAGATGAGAGGAAGTCCACTTTTCACCGATTCCCATTTTACTCCCATTTTAAAAACTCATTCTCGAGATGTGGGCGTCGCTGGCCAGGCCGGCATTTATTGCCCATCCCTCATTGCCCCTTGAGAAGGTGGTGGTGAGCCGCCTTCTTGAACCGCTGCAGTCCGTATAGTCATACTCCCATGATGCTGTTAGGCATTCAGGTCTTTAAAACAATGAAAGGAACAGATGAATATATAAGAACACACAAGAAGTAAGAGCTGGAGTCGGCCATTCGGCCCCTCGAGCCTGCACCGCCATTCAATAAGCTCATGGCTGATCTTCGACCTCAACTCCACTTTCCTGCACTGTCCCCATATCCCTTGATATCCAACAAGTTCCTGTAGTGGGACGTGAACCCACGGCCTTTTGACTGATAAATGATGAAAGGTTTTGATAGAGTGGATACAGTGAGAATGTTTCCACTTGTGGGGAAGAGCATAACTCGAGGCCATCAATATAAGATAGTCACCAAGAAATCCAATGGGGAATTCAGGAGAAACTTCTTTACCCAGAGAGCGGTGAGAATGTGGAACTCGCTGCCACAGGGAGGGGTTGAAGTGAATAGTATCGATGTATTTAAGGGGAGGCTGGACAAGGAAATGGGGGAGAAGGGAATAGAAGGTTATGTTGATAGATTTAGATGAGGAAAGACGGGAGGAGGCTCGAGTGGAGCATAAACGCCGGCATGGACTGGTTGGGCCGAATGGCCTGTTTCTGGGCCCTATATCCCGTGTAATCCTGTGTAAAAGGTGAGTTTGAATCTATGGTTCCCAAAGTTCTCCCCCACTGGGGGTTTTCCTCGCCTCGTGTCCAGGTCTGTTGTAGACTCATTGCTGGAGATCGATCGCTGTGATTGGTCAACAACTCCATTATCTTGGGATCGCGTAATTCCCAGGATGGTAGTCCGCATGCCCGATGCTAGACTCCCGGAACAAGCGCTCTACTCCAAGCTCCGTCACGGCAAGCGAACCCCAGGAGGACAGAGGAAACGTTTCAAGGACACCCTCAAAGCCTCCTTGAAAAATTGCAACATCCCCACCGACACCTGGGAGTCCCCGGCCCATGACCGCTCAAAGTGGAGGAGGTGCATCCAGGAAGGCGCTGAACACCTCGAGTCTCTTCACCGGGAGCACGCGGAAGCCCAGCGCAAACAGCGGAAGGAGCGCCCGACAACCCAAGCACCCCACCCACCCCGTCCCTCCAACCACCGTCTGCCCCAGGCACCGCCCGTGACAGAGACTGTAGGTTCCACATTGGGCTCATCAGTCACCGGAGAACTGGTGTTAGTGTGGGAACAAGTTATCCTCGACTCCGAGGGACTGTCTACGAAGGAGCTAGAAGGTGAATTAGATGGACCCGGGTCTTGTTTTAATTTGCAATTGCTCTGTTCTTCATTGATAATGCACTCTTTGAACATGAAGTTTGATGGAGTGAGAAGTGGGTCAGTGAGTTTACTCCGCACTGCTACATAGATTCATCCAAGGGAAGCCCTGAATGAGAAGCTTGTTTTCCGAGGAGATTAGATGCATTAAGGCTGAGATGGCGCAAAGCATGAATCAAATGACAGATGTCAGAAATAGGTACAGATAAATCAATTCATGAGCCATAAGCCATTCGTCATTATCTACTTTAAAGGTTTTCTTATCAACCTGCATTAATAATAATTATATTTATGAAAGAGAAAGACTTACCTCATGAAATATTGGAATATAAATGGTGTCAGTTTAAGCCCAATGTATCATAGCGATGGGGAAATATACACACAGTGTATATGGTCTGCGGAATATATCTGGATTTAGATGCAGCGTGAGCGAGAGCAGCTCCCAATGCGGAGTGTGGGATTGTGGGGCCACCTCTTTGTAGAATCGTGGAGATTTATGGCCATTCGGCCCATCGTGTCCGCGCCGGCCGACAAAGAGCTACCCGGCCTAATCCCACTTTCCAGCTCTCGGTCCGTCGCCCTGTGGGTTACGGCACTTCAGGTGCACATCCAGGCACTTTTTAAATGTGGTGAGGGTTTCTGCCTCTACCACCCTTTCAGGCAGTGAGTTCCAGACCCCCACCACCCTCTGGGTGAAGACAGTTCCTCTCAAATCCCCTCTAAACCTCCTACCAATCACTTTAAATCTATTCCCCCTGGTTATTGAGCCCTCTGCTAAGGGAAATAGATCCTTCCTATCCACTCTATCCAGGCCCCTCATACCAGTTCATCACCTATCAAAGCAGGTATACCTATTATACTCAGTATACCAATTATACAGTATATCTATTGCACCTGGTATACTGAGCACACCCAGAATGCCTCATACACTATTTATACTGGGTGCTACCTGTCTATTGAGCAATACGGGATCTCAGAGATGAACCCTGAGCTGATGTGTACACAGCATAGGAACAGGAGGAGGCCATTCAGCCCCTCGAGCCTGTT